>NW_027664878.1:340000-637500 GCF_963921795.1 Nannobrachium achirus
TGATTGGTTATTTATTAGCAGGCCTAATTCTCGGTGAGAGAGAATATGTGCGCTGACAGACAGAGATAGAGAGAGAGAGAGAGAGAGATAGAAAGAGAGAGAGAGAGAGAGAGAGAGAGAGAGAGAGAGAGAGAGAAAAGGAAAGGAGCCCTGTCGCCCAATAGGTTATTGCCATGTCAACAGAGTTGATTGTAATTAAATAAGAATTAAATAAGAAACCCAATGATAACAACGGCAATAGTGTATTTCTTCATTTGATTTGATTTTTTTTTTCAATAATAATGGTTACAGCAATTCCAGGATGTCACAAGGAATTTGTCAATCTTACTGTATTTACATTTAGGTGCTCTAACACTTAAATGTTAATAACTAATACAATTACAATACAAGACACAAATGCAAAACATATACAGTACATACTGTACATGTCCCTTTTCCCCCTAAACTGACAACACTCGATTAGAAAAGGGAACCTTTTCTAAAATACCTGCCTTTGTCAGCTACTTAAAATGCCCATATATATTACACACACATTCATACACTGATGGCAAAGGATGGATGGATGGATGGATGGTGCTTTGAGGATCTTCTACAGGTTGTGTGTAGCCTTTATTCTCCATGATCTGATGGCACTGATAATTGCACTAATATTGTTCATGAAGATATTAATAAGGGCAATAATAATAATAACAATAGTTAAGCCGTACACGATAGGGAGTTCCAATAGAAAAATATAAGCCTCGTGTACAATATAGGCTCGAAGTACTTGCGAGCGTACACGCCCCCATAGTTATAATGGGGCGTGTACGCTTGCAACTGGGTGTCGTGTACGGCACCTGTGCCGACTACAATTTCCCAATGGAGGGCAGCAGAGAGCCATATGTACACAGGCCCTAGATGGTGTACACGACCAGTAGTTTTACATGGACCCTCAGAGGGACACTGTGGGCTTATCAAGTGGTCCGTGGTGGTTCTCAAAGTGAGGTCGGGGGACCCTCAGAGGGACACTGTGGGCTTATCAAGTGGTCCGTGGTGGTTCTCAAAGTGAGGTCGGGGGACCCTCAGAGGGACACTGTGGGCTTATCAAGTGGTCCATGGTCGGTTCTCAAAGTGAGGTCGGGGGACCCTCAGAGGGACACTGTGGGCTTATCAAGTGGTCCGTGGTGGTTCTCAAAGTGAGGTCGGGGGACCCTCAGAGGGACACTGTGGATTTATCAAGTGGTCCATGGTCGGTTCTCAAAGTGAGGTCGGGGGACCCTCAGAGGGACACTGTGGGCTTATCAAGTGTTCCGTGGTGGTTCTCAAAGTGAGGTCGGGGGACCCTCAGAGGGACACTGTGGGCTTATCAAGTGGTCCGTGGTCGGTTCTCAAAGTGAGGTCGGGGGACCCTCAGAGGGACACTGTGGGCTTATCAAGTGGTCCGTGGTCGGTTCTCAAAGTGAGGTCGGGGGACCCTCAGAGGGACACTGTGGGCTTATCAAGTGGTCCGTGGTGGTTCTCAAAGTGAGGTCGGGGGACCCTCAGAGGGACACTGTGGGCTTATCAAGTGGTCCATGGTCGGTTCTCAAAGTGAGGTCGGGGGACCCTCAGAGGGACACTGTGGGCTTATCAAGTGGTCCATGGTCGGTTCTCAAAGTGAGGTCGGGGGACCCTCAGAGGGACACTGTGGGCTTATCAAGTGGTCCGTGGTGGTTCTCAAAGTGAGGTCGGGGGACCCTCAGAGGGACACTGTGGGTTTATCAAGTGGTCCATGGTCGGTTCTCAAAGTGAGGTCGGGGGACCCTCAGAGGGACACTGTGGGCTTATCAAGTGGTCCGTGGTGGTTCTCAAAGTGAGGTCGGGGGACCCTCAGAGGGACACTGTGGGCTTATCAAGTGGTCCATGGTCGGTTCTCAAAGTGAGGTCGGGGGGCCCACAGTGTCCCTCTGAGGGGACACGGCACAGACCGTGTACACGAAGGGCAGGAGCAAGTGTTCAAGTCCCATAGAATCTATGGGAAATGTACACAGGCGTGTACAAAGTCACCAGTAGTTTTACATGAACCCTCAGAGGGACACTGTGGGCTTATCAAGTGGTCCATGGTCGGTTCTCAAAGTGAGGTCGGGGGACCCTCAGAGGGACACTGTGGGCTTATCAAGTGGTCCATGGTCGGTTCTCAAAGTGAGGTACATCCTCAAAGTCCCTCCTTCCCAAACAAAGACGAACCAACCAAGGGTGCACAAGGCAGCGGTGTGCGATGGACTAGAAATATCCATTTAAAACTATTGGTCATGTACACACAAACTAAGGCTCCTGTACACAGTGTTTGGTCTCAATTGTGTGAGCAGCTAAAGGGCAGACAATGGCCTAGAACAACCTAATGGTGCCTATTAAGACTCTAGTACACCCTTTGGCCTCGACAAGCCTGATCATCCTACTATAGCTAGTACTCCCCTCACCAACTTTGTGCTCCCACTTGATAAGCCCAGTGTCCCTCTGAGGGTCCCCCGACCTCACTTTGAGAACCGACCATGGACCACTTGATAAGCCCACGGTGTCCCTCTGAGGGTCCCTCGACCTCACTTTGAGAACCGACCATGGACCACTTGATAAGCCCACAGTGTCCCTCTGAGGGTCCCACGACCTCACTTTGAGAACTGACCATGGACCACTTGATAAGCCCACAGTGTCCCTCTGAGGGTCCCCCGACCTCACTTTGAGAACCGACCATGGACCACTTGATAAGCCCACAGTGTCCCTCTGAGGGTCCCCAACCTCACTTTGAGAACCGACCATGGACCACTTGATAAGCCCACAGTGTCCCTCTGAGGGTTCATGTAAAACTACTGGTGACTTTGTACACACCTGTGTACATTTCCCATAGATTCTATGGGACTTGAACACTTGCTCCTGCCCTTCGTGTACACGGTCTGTGCCGTGTCCCCTCAGAGGGACACTGTGGGCCCCCCGACCTCACTTTGAGAACCGGCCATGGACCACTTGATAAGCCCAAAGTGTCCCTCTGAGGGTCCCCGACCTCACTTTGAGAACCGACCATGGACCACTTGATAAGCCCAAAGTGTCCCTCTGAGGGTCCCCGACCTCACTTTGAGAACCGACCATGGACCACTTGATAAGCCCACAGTGTCCCTCTGAGGGTCCCCCGACCTCACTTTGAGAACCGACCATGGACCACTTGATAAGCCCAAAGTGTCCCTCTGAGGGTCCCCGACCTCACTTTGAGAACCGACCATGGACCACTTGATAAGCCCAAAGTGTCCCTCTGAGGGTCCCCGACCTCACTTTGAGAACCGACCTTGGACCACTTGATAAGCCCACAGTGTCCCTCTGAGGGTCCCCCGACCTCACTTTGAGAACCGACCATGGACCACTTGATAAGCCCATAGTGTCCCTCTGAGGGTTCATGTAAAACTTAAAACTATTGCCCGTGTACACAGTGGTTAATCGCATGTGCAAGGATCTACAGAGCTGTCTGGAGCATGGAGCAGCCTGGTGGAGTCTGGTGCAGTCTACCCTGGTCTGGCCTATTCAAGCCAGATCTGGACAGTAATGGCCTGGTGGAGTCATCTAACTACCCCCTTTCCCCGGTCTATACTCCTACTCGGCAGGACTGGGCTGGACTTAGGTTTGCTGGACTCTATTGGGCTCTGGGGGGCTGTATTGGGCTCTGGTGGGCTGTGCTGTTCTGTGCTGGGCTCTGTTGGGCTATACGAGGCAGTACAGTACTAAAGCCTAGACATGTTCATGTAAAACTATTGGCCGTGTACACAAAGTCATGTAAAACTTGCCCGTGTACACAGTGGCTTTTTCCTTGACCTTGCGAGTTAGGAGTGTCGTAGAGACACGAGACCGGGTTTGTTGGATTCAGCGTCAAAAAGTAAGTCAGAATATGTGTCTTTTATCCGAAAGAATGTGTAATCGTGTTGGTGGCGTGCAAATTTCGTGTCTTTTTCGCAATCATAAAGGGTTAAAATTGTCGGAGAGACACGAAACCCATTCCATCGGATCAGGCATCCTTCAAATATGAAAAGTGTTTCCTGCGTAAAACAAACGGATTTCTTTAGATTTTTTTATTGATTTTAAGGACAAAAATCCGGGTTTCGGTGTCTTTTTCGCAATCGTAAAGGGTTCAAAGTGTCGGAGAGACACGAAACCCATTCCATCAGATCGGGCATGCTTCAAATATGAAATGTGTGTCCTGCCTGAAACAAAACATATTTTTTTGATTTTTTTATTCATTTTAAGGACAAAGGGCCTGTTTTGACGCCTAAAACGACCCTTTTCCTTGACCTTTCGAGTTAGGAGTGCCGTGTACACAGGATCTACAGAGCTGGCTGGAGCATGGAGCAGCCTGGTGGAGTCTGGTGCAGTCTTGTCTACCCTGGTCTGCCATTACAGTCACTGTAATGGCCTGGTGGAGTCATCTAACTACCCCCCTTCCCTGGTCTATACTCCTATTGGGCAGGACTGGGCTGGACTTAGGTTTGCTGGAGTCTATGGGCTCTGGTAGGCTGTATTGGGCTCTGGTGGGCCGTGTTGGGCAGTACAGTACTAAAGCCTGAACATGTTCATGTAAAACTATTGGCTGTGTACACAAAGTCATGTAAAACTATTGCCCGTATACACAGGGGTTAATTATTATAAACACAACTGTTAAGTGTGGAGAGCTACAGAGCTGGCGAGAGCCTAGTGCAGTGTTCCAGACGGATCCAGCCTCATATACTCCCCTTATAAGTCAGTGGTTCAACTATGGGACCCCTAGAGGGGTCTCCATACTCCCCTTATAAGTCAGTGGTTCAACTATGGGACCCCTAGAGGGGTCTCCAAATGATCTTGGGTGGTCCCAAATGTTTAGCTTAATGTGAAACATTGTTTTTCCACTCAACAGTGTACAGAGGCTATCTGCACATTTCTAAAGAGACAATTTAAGGACTTTTTAATACTTTTAAAATGATAAATTAAATATTAGGGGCAGAAATTGTGAAAATATCAGATCTACATGCTCACGCCGCCCTGCGTTGTGAGGTGTTGTGAGCATGTAGATCTGCTATTTTCACAAGGCCGTGTTTTACAAAATGTAACGCCTCAACTCTTTGTCCAAACAGTGAGGCATTGTGAGCTTGAAGATTAGCTATTTTCGCCATCTGTTGGAACCAAGTCAAATAAATGCAAGGCCTACAATTCTCTGTCTGTCTGTCTGTCTGTCTGTCTGTCTGTCTGTCTGTCTATCTATCTGGCAATATCCTCAGGGTGTCCAGTCAAAACACCACAAAACTGACATTCAAGGAGTAGTTCACCCACAAAATGACTTATTTTTTCAATGTATTACTCACGCCATGGAGACTTGAGTTCAATAGAAAAAAAGTCACTTTGGGGGTGAACTACTCCTTTAATTAAATGTTTTTCTTCTCTTCACCCACACCAAATGATCACCACTCTGTTTTGTTACACACGTGTGGTTCTAAAGATGAAAGAAAAATGCAGGGCATTCACAATCCGGCTAATTAAACAACAAACAAATTGGAATTATCAGAAATATGTTAGTCGCACGCATACTGTACCAACAAAACACAGTGTCCAAATGGAAAACAAATACACTTGCACTGATCTGAAACATATTCTCTCCCAGTGAACTTGACTGACCAGTGAACAAAGACAGACTGGTGCCACTCATCAAGCAGAAGCCACTGATCAAAAGAAGGCACTAATTGACCACACCTGGCTTGGTGGCCTGAGTGGTGTAGTATAGTGTGTTGACAGCAAGGCTTATGCAGGCCAACCTAACTCTGTCCCTGGCATGTGCGAGGTGCTTGTAGATCTGTGAGGTGCTTGTAGATCTGCTGTATTGGGTTTTTTAACTAGTTTGAAGTGTTGGTGCCGTGCTGTGACAGCTTGAAGCAGGGATGGCTCCCCACAAACCCAATTGTGATGAAAAATCCATGGAGGGGTGGAGGTTGTGGATTGGCAGGCAAGGAGTGTGTGTGCAAAGTTTGGCATTGAGTAATATGCTGGCTGTGTACACATGTTCACAGCGGCGTCAGTTCAGGAAAGGCTAAGGTATGGCAACATGACTGGTGTCTTGCAAGACACCAATCATGTTGCCATACCTTAGCAACAGGCACGATGAAAAGTACATTTAATTATTTCCCCCCTGTAGCCAAGGTATGGCAGCTGCCATAGCTTGCCATACCCAATTGACGCCCCTGCATGTTCACCTCCAGTAGGTTGGGAAAGTAGCCTGCCACCCTGTGGAAATAGGCTTGAACTGCAAGATAGGACCCTAAAACAAATAAAATGGAATAAAAAAGCATCCGTAAGACGGATGGGCGAACAAGTGGTGTCCATACGTAGATGGGGTCCCAGAGGACATGTAGAGCCCACCCCCTTATTTTTCACGCCCACAGGATCCATATGGTGGGCCATGGAAATTTGGTGCCGTACACCAGCAATAGCACTGGTTGTCATGTACGCAAATAACGATAGGGGTAATAATAATAATAATAATAATAATAATAATAAGGGTAATAATAATACGTTTAATAAAAACAATAACAACAATTATTACTGTGGCAAGTAATTTGATAACCAATCTAATGATGAAACCAATTTAATGTAATGTTAAATGTTGTGATTTCTGTGAGAGAAAAAACATATTATTAAAAAAATCCAAAAATGCTAAACCAATATGAGAATATTAATAATTTATAATTCATTAATTCATTAATTATTAATATAAAATGTAAATGTAGGTCAATGAAATGTCTTTCTTGTGGGGGCAGTGTTGCAATTTAACTCATTTGGTTTCGTCCAACCAGGTAGCAGGTCATAGGTCAAGCACACTGACTATATATGACGGAGAACCTTCATTTCCGTCTTTCCAGATTCTTTCACTCAGAGCGGACCGACAACAGTCAACATTCTGGGTGTGGGCAGGGCCGGACCAACCATTGGACTAACCTGTGCTTAAGCGCCAGGGCCCGCCGCCTGGAAGGCCCTGTGTGAATTGTATAAAAATAAAAATAAAATGCTATTAATAAAGTGAAGTAATGATAAGTCATAGTCTGCCTGGTGACTGTTGTTTGTTTAGGTCCAATAGAATCTTTCGTACTCAGTGATGTCATGACGCATAGGCAAAGAGAGAGAGAGACGTTAATTAGTTGGACCGCAGCAGCTGTGTTGCGAAATTCAAACGTAGGCTAACTGAAATGTGTCTCCGCCGCTCGCCTCGAGTCGGTTCCTTTTCGCTAAAATGTCCAAGAAATCTGACAGTGGTTATGCGAAATTGAAGCGCCGGGCAGAAAAGCAGAAACGAGTGGAGGAGCTTAAAGAAAAAATCCCAAGGCTTACAACATTCTTTACCCGGAAAACAGCCACTGAAGAAGACGCCGGGGCTCAAGATGTGTCGGTGCAGGCCGATATCCACCACAACACAAGTAAGTAGGCTAATTTGCCCAGCCATATATGTTAATTTGCAGCACAAATGCACAATAGACGACAAAATAGCTAACTATTTGATGGACTATTTCTATTTTTACCAGCCCCCGGCCCCTCCACAGCCTCGCCCTTGCCTGCTGCAAGTGTTCTGCCGAGCCCGGAACGAGAGGCTAGGCCTACAGATATTGCCCCAGGTAAGCCTATTTAGATGTCCAACTGACTGCAAAATGTATGAATTTAACCGTACGTAAATATTTATAAAAAATTGTATCTTAATCCCACAGCGTCGCCAACGCCGTCACTTGCTAGCGCAGAAGGACGACCAACACATTCACCACCAGCCCCAGGTAATAAGGTTTAATAGTTTCCATTTGACTTAGCCACTTATTATATAGATCTGCATGTTTAAATCTTTATCTCCACGACACACACAAATATTTCTACTTTACGATCTGTCTCCAGCCGCACCAGAAACGACTGTTCATTGTTCGCCACAAGAGCCTGCGTCCCAGACGACCCAGACAGAAATCATCACCCATGGGCAGCAGTCAAAGTCCCCAGCCTCAGGTAACCAAAAGAATGTTTTTATTTATTTATTATTTTTTTTGGTAACCAAAAGATCTGGTATTTTACAAAAGGTTATTTGAGACTTATACCGCCGGTACTTTTTGTTGTCTGACAGAAAACGGCGGTGCGATTGATGCCAACAATAACGAGGAACCAGGGCCTGTTGTCGCATCAACGTCAGCGGCCACGGTGACGGTCACAGCAGGACCTCCGGACTGTCCAGAGAGGGACACACACGATAGTGACTTTGATGAACCACCAGCGGTTTCTGCAGAAAATGGGGCGATTTACAACAACGACCCTGGATGCTGGCCCGATATTGTTAATGAGGACATGCGCCACTATTGGATTAATGCTGGACCGGTTCCATGCCAGAACAGAGACGGTGACTTTAAAGAATCTGAAAAACAATATAAACACCAGAAGCGCAGGTTTTCAAAGAACTTCTTCAACCGGAGAATGACCAATGGTGAGCTTGTACCACGAGAGTGGCTTTTATATTCTCCTGCAAAGGGGGCAGCTTTTTGTTTTGCTTGTAAACTATTTGGGAGGCTCACAAATCCATTTTCTGATAGCAGTGGTTATAGTGACTGGCAGCATGCCCAAAGGGCTATCGATGTACACAAGCTATCCGAACATCACAGACAGTGCATGGTAACTTGGTTGTCACGAGAATCCGAAAAGGGGCGGATTGATGTGAGCTTAATAGAACAGTTCCATTCTGAGTGTCATTACTGGGAAGAAGTATTAAAAAGAATTGTTGCCGTTGTAAAATTTCTGTCAGAACGTGGCCTGTCATTCAGAGGAGATAAAGAAACGTTTGGCTCGCCACACAATGGAAATTATATGGGCAATCTTGAGTTGATAGCTTGTTTTGATCCCTTTTTGAGGGAACATATTGCACGCTATGGAAACGCTGGGAGGGGGACTCCCTCCTATCTGTCCAGCACAATATGCAATGAGTTCATTCAGCTAATGGGTGAAAAGGTTTTATCAGAGGTTGTTGATAGAATTAAACTGGCTAAATACTTTTCGATTAGTGTAGACTCTACACCAGATGTGTCTCATATTGACCAGCTGTCATTTATAATGCGTTTCGTGTCTCCAATGGGTGTAATCGAAGAACGCTTCCTAGAGTTCCTCCCTATAACAAGCCATGTCGGTGAATCACTTTTCAATGCTGTGATGGGAGTGTTGGGTGAACTGGGTATTGATATAGCAAATTGTCGTGGTCAGTGCTACGACAATGCAAGTAATATGTCTGGTGTCTATAAGGGTGTACAGTCTCGCATCCGTGCAGTAAATCCCCTAGCAGAATGGATCCCGTGCGCTGCACACACTCTGAACTTAGTGGGAGTCAGATCTGTAAACTGCTGTACGGAAACAGATAATTTTTTCAGTCTTGTGCAGTCCGTGTATAATTTCTGTGCTGCATCACCATCACGTTGGCTAATTATCTCCAGTAAGCTTGGCCGAAATGAAAACAACAGAATTGAACAGATCAAATCTCTATCAAACACTAGATGGTCAGCGCATGCATCCGCAACAAATGCTTTGTGCCTTAACTATGCAAGCATCCACCAATCATTAGTGCAAATGTCAGAAGATGAAACGCAAGTGTTAACAGCAAGAAATGAAGCAAAGGCAATTGCAAAAAAAATGTTAACTTTGGAGAATGCAATACTGTGCCAATTCTGGAATTGTGTGTTGCAGAGGACGGATGCAGTAAGTGTAATGTTGCAAGATGTAGATCTCGATCTAGTGAATGCTGTTGATATGGTTTCCTCATTAAGAGGCTTTATTGCAACGCTGAGAGACGACTATGATCGATTTGAAAAGGCAGCTCTTAGTATGTATCCCTCTGTGTCCAGGACATATAAATATGACACTCAGAGAAAGCCTGTGCGTAAAAAACATGCTGATGAAACTCCTAGTGAGGATGAGCTATTTTTAGCAGGCAAGCAAAAATTTGTTGTGGATGTATTTAATGTCGTAATTGACAGGCTAATGGCAGAACTTGACCGACGATTTGAATCCTATAAGGTTTTGAGTGAGCACTTTTCTTTTCTTAATAACATACAAAAACTTCCTGTAGAAGAATTGCGGTCAGTAGCTTTGAAATTACAAGGACAATATCCTGGGGATTTGCAAGTTGACGTAGCTGACGAGTTTGTGCAATTTAAAAGCCTTATTGAAAATAAGGAAAAAATGGGCTCAAAGCAGTGTCTACAGTTCATTCGTGAGAGGAATATGCATCATGCATTTCCTAATGTTGACATAGCACTGCGAATATATCTCACATTGCCCATCACTAATGCATCAGGAGAGCGCTCCTTTTCTAAATTGGCTTTAATCAAGAATCGTTTAAGGTCAACGATGGGACAGGATAGATTATGTAACCTCAGTCGCATGTCCATTGAGTCTGATATCATTAGAGACATGGATTTTACAGTAATTGTTAAAGATTTCGCTTCACGCAAATCCAGGAAAAAGAAATTTTAGTTGTTTTGAATGTATTAATACCGCACTGTTTTTGTATTTCTGTTTCTCTGCTAATCTGATCTTGCACTGTGTGGATAAGTGCACGACGCACTGGCTTTGTATTTTTGTTTTATTTTAATATAATGAAGGCTATTTACTGTGTTTTAATCTTGCACTTTGTGTTCTGGATAAGCGCATGAAACACTTTGTTTACTAATTACTACTATTAGCCAGGATACTTATCATGTACTCTGTGTTAACTGTTAAGGTTACTATTATATCATGGCCTTTCGGTCTTGTTGCAAATTCTCAGCAGTCTGGATGCGCAGACAGTGCTGTTGCTGTTGAACTTGAATAATAATATTGAATGAATGTATATAGGCAAGGCCTGTTTTACAATTATAATACAAAATAAGAAAAATAAATGAAACATTTGTTGGACTACACATGAAACGGCATCGCATCGTTCTTTCCCATCTCATCATCATGGCCTATTATTGTTTATTGCTCCTGCCGCCGTGCAGTCAGATCGACGCGTCTTTAACGGGGTAAAAGAGCGCAGTAGGCTATACACGCACGAAGCGCGCACGCGCATGATGCGCGTGCGCGCTTCGTGCGTGTATACCGCGCACGAAGGCCCTTTGATTTGGAGAAGCGCCAGGGCCCGTGGATTCTTAAATCGGCACTGGGTGTGGGTCGCTAGGCCTAGCCTAATCCGTAAACCTCCCGACGCGGCGTTAGTTTCCCCGATGCGGCACAAGTGTAAGGTGCAATGACTTTTGGGTTAATGTATCGAGTTTAATAAGATAATCACTCCAGGCCCTGGTTAATTATTGAAATGACTGTATTAACGGAATCTTTATTATTGTTTCTCGTGCTTTATTCGATAGCTGCGTCGAGGAAGGAAAAGTAGGTTCGACATGTGCTTCGCCTTCAACATGGCGGTCAAGGTGCAGTGTATAAAATGGCGCATGTGGCGTGGTCCCAAAATTCAGAAATGGTCTGTCAGACCCGTCTCCGTGGTCTCCAAAAGTGAAATATTTAATTGGCCCACTTAGTATAATTTGGCTGTATTGATTATTTTGTTATTTTTAATTTACTGTAATTGAAGACTTGATGACCGCGCCCACTGAGTAACCAAAAATTAATGACCCAGTAGTTGTGACACTTGCTTTGGCAATGGAAACGTATGTTTCTCATGCCCATAAAGCTCCTTTGAATTGAATTGCTGTGACAATTTAATTAATATCTCTAATAGTCTATGGTCGAACATTGGATACAATATTGGCTATTTTGGCTTCAAGGTCCATCCTGTTGATATAAAATAAAATTAAATCATAAAGGTGGACACAACAGTAATCACATTATGTAAATTAAGCATATATCCTTGTACCCATCAGCTGCAATCTGTTTAATGCAATACTATTATGACTTATTTGGGTGTTTATTTGATTTTGAATAAAAGAGGTTATATTGTGAACTGATGAAAGCTGTTGACTTATTTGCGATTAATCGTGCAATTAACTAGCTAAATTCAGCATTTTCTCATACTTAAAGGGATATTACACTTTCAAAAAAGTTTTGGTAATTTTATTGTTTTATCAGGCTTTTACGAACACCCTGAACAGTATTAAATTTTTTATTAATTTAATAATACATTTTTGTATTCAATATTTTTTCATTTTCCCAAAGAATTATTAAAAATAAATGAAAAAAGTTATCGAAAAAACACGGCCTGCTCATGTATTAGGAGGGTAATATGAGTCACTAGAAAAAATAACGGGTGTTTTTAATGAATCTATCATGGTTAAAATGGAGTTTGGAGTTACAATGGGTGTGTGTGGGGCCGTCCTCCTGGAGGACTGATAACATTTACATCAAATTTCTAAATATTGAATCAAGCTAATTAAAATCTGTTCAGGGTTTTCATAAAAGCCTTAATAGACGATAAAATGAACAAAAGTCATTTTGAAAGTGAAATATCCCTTTAATGATGAGCATGAATCAATAACGCTATTTAGGCTAAATTACATTCTCTATACTTTACAGCTCAATCCATCGACCATCGCCCTGCGAAATGACAGAGGAGTGTTGACATACCCAGGACCCTCTGGGATTTTTAGCGTCTCCATGGGAGGACGCTACGAAGTTTGTGGGGAAGAAGGTCCCAGTACATCTGCAGGTACGAAACATTATATTGCCAAGATTTCCTAATAGGGAGATTAGGGACCATCAGGTTGCATGTACCGCTTTGCTTGATTTCAGGGCAAAATCTGTAGGAGCACTGTCCAAAAGATTTTTTGGCCTGGTGGTGGCGCAAAATGGGACAGATCCATGTTGATGACTTGACTGTAGACATACTGTGTACTGGGGTCTTCAACAGGTGGTCCGGGACCCCAAGGGGTCCCCATAGTTACTATAGGGGGTCCTCCAAATCTTTGAGTGATAGAAACTTTTTTTCTAGTGCCCTAGTGTCCATATTCTGAGAACTTCAGCCAAAAATAGCAGATCTACAAGCTCTGCGAGGCGTTGTGAGCTTGTAGATCGGCTATTTTTGGCAAAGGGCTTTGGTGTAGAGGGGAAAAAGCGCAGACTAAGGGTCGTTACATACTCCACTTCTAGAGACTAATTTATTTCGGTTCGGCTTTGTCTAAACTATGATATGGCGTCATGTGGAGCCGAATTAATGTCGTTACCCTGGCGCTACCCGCCCCCCGATCCTCTGAACGACGTCATATCATAGTTTAGACAGAGCCGAAACGAAATAAATTAGGCTCTAAACGTGGAGTATGTAACGACCCTAAGTACAGAACCACTGCTATACAGTGTAGCAGGGGTCTTCAACAGGGGGTCCGCAGAGGTCCCCAGAGTTACTATTTGTGTGATTTTAGGGCAAAGTCTATAGGCGTAATCTGTAAATAGTTGGAAAATGGAACATTGATTATTAATGGCTGATGGGCTATCATTTCAGAGTCTCCTGGTAGGAGACTACCCACTGCCAGGCCTACGGCTGCTCAGGCCTTTCCTCCCCCTCCTCCCCGACTACGACCACCCAATTCCTTCCTCAGGTAAGAACAAGTGTGTGTAGTTTGCGTTAAGCTGTTTTTTAAAAACCTACGGAACAGAAGCATGATTACTTATTGTAATGTTGGCTATTGTTTGGAAAGTCAAAGGTGCACTTGCTGAATAACCTTATATATTTATTGATTTTGTCTCCCTCAGACCAGACGACGCACATGTTGCCCAGGCAGCAGATGCCGTCCCAGCGGTGGCTGTCATGCAGGCTGTGAAGGTGGCTCTAAAATGCGTGATCTGCAGAGGTTTGTGCTTTTTTCTGTACTTTTTTTTTTTTTTAATCTACTTTTAATCTTCGGATAATTTAAAAAGTAAACACTTTTACTTTGTTAATATCTCTAAAATGACAAATGAAACATTGACAAAATTGATGAATATTCGAAGTAGAAATTGTGAATATAGCAGATCTACCTGCTTAGAATGACTCATGGAACTGTTATACTGAATGTAATGTCTCAACTCTTAAGTGCTGCTCAGGGTGGTTAAATACAGTACCTTCTTTAAATGGGTAACTTTAAGTATTTCACTCAAGTAAACATACTCTTACTTTGAGGAGGATTGTTCAGTACTCTTTCTACCTCTCCAACAATAATGAATTTTACATTGTAGATCAATCCATAATCTTATGACATAAAGTCAATTATTTTTTTTGTCTGATCTGATATTGCAGAATCCATGAGGGCTCCTGTACTGGACCCAGCCTGCAGGTCCCTCGTAGGTTGCGCTGCCTGTATCCGCCAGTGGACTTTGGGCAGTCCCTGCTGCCCCAAATGCCAGGACTCCCAATTCAGGGCCAATTTAATAAGGGTCGCGGGGATGGAGGAGCTTCTGGAGCTCATCAGGGACAGTGACTGACTGGTGTTAAGGGAAAAAAAAAGGGGGGGGGGGGGGGGGGGTAAGTTTTAGGCCTGCTTGTTTTATATGTTTTAAAACAAAAAAAAATTTAAGTGTTGTTGGCCTACATATAAACTGTTAAATTTTTACATTGTCCAATAAAGCTGTGCAAAATGTCAACCTTGCTTATTTACTGTAACTACTAGATTCCTTCTGGGTGATATGAGTGTTCATCTTCTCCTGTACATAATGTCAAACATTGAAAGTATAATAAATCCGTATTGGGTAGGTTCTATATTATACTGAGTTTTTAAAGACAAAAATTATTTAAAGTTCCCGTTGTCGTAAAGGTCATACACTCTTTTTATACCTGCTCTCTGCCATGTTTTGAGGTTGGCCCCTACTCCTTAAGTTGATCTGCATTATCCACCAAGGTTGAAAGCATATTTAAAGGATTGGTTTCTCCCTAACTGTGTGGTAATTCACCCATTAGCTTATACATTGATTGGCGGTTGGTACCCTCAGTCCATTTGTCTCTTTTTCAAACCACGGTAGTCCAGCTTGTTCAGTTACCCAATAGCTGCTTTTCAAGTCCTTAAATCAATCATATTTCCTATTCCCTTGCTTGTATGTCAGTTCCTCCCATTGAGGAAATGGAGAAGAGATGTCCCATTTGCCATTTCTGATAACATCACAAAGGGCAAGCAGCTATGTCAAAAACAAATATTACAGCTACTTAGATATATACACGGACGGATCCAAAGACCAGAAAGAGAGAGTAGGCACAGGCATATACATACCAATGATGAACATTAAGATAGGTAAAAGGATCCCTGACCAGTTGTCTGTCTATACAGCAGAAATGATGGCAGTCATAATAGGGCTACAGTGGGTGGAAGAGGTCAGGCCAGACAGTGGTATTCTGTGTGGACTCAACATCGGTGCTATTAAGCTTGAAGAGTCTTAAATCTACCAGGGAAGACTTGGTCATGGAAGTTCACCAAAGTCTATATAGATTATATAGGACAGGTGTGGAAGTATGCTTCTGCTGGGTACCTGCTCATGTAGGGGTGGAAGGGAACGAGGAGGCAGACAAAATTGCCAAAAAAGCAACAGAACAGACAGATATAGTAGAGGTTCCTTTTGGCAAAGGAGAAGCTAAAGCCATACTAAAGAAAGAGATGCTGAAGAAATGGCAGGATAGATGGGAAAATGGTAACTGTGGAAGGACATACTACAACATACAGAAAAGCATCAATGCACAGGGTGTAGTAAGAGGCAACAGAAGGGATGAGACCATATTGACTAGACTAAGATTTGATCATACAGGGCTAAACAAAACTTTATTTCTGATAGGGAAAAGTGAAACGGATGAATGCTCAGAATGCCATAGCACAGAAAACACTGAACATGTACTGATGCACTGTAGGAAGCACATGGATGAAAGGACCAGGCTCAAGCAGACCATAGTTGAGGCAGGTAGGCAGTGGAACCTACTGGGGATATTGGGAACAACAGGGAAAGGGGTGCAAGTCACACAGAAAGCGGTGTTGAACTATTTGAGGGAGATGGGGGTGCAACATAGGATATAGGGTGCAGTAGGCCACTATTATAAATAGGTACATACAATACAATACTAGAGAGAAATGATTAATGAAGCAGTGTAGGGAGTCAGACTACATACTCCGGTACAGTAGGTGGCGGTATGCACCTAAAAAGCATTCGGTTGCAACCCGCCATAAAACCCAAAGAAGAAGAAGAAGTGACGTCATTTCCTGCGTTCTAAGAGCAAAGACCTGGTAGGACCGGACCTACCAGGTCTCATGGAAAGGTTTGCTTTCATCCCCCCGAACCCTCCAAACGGGAGTCCCCCAGGGATCCGTACTTGGCCCTCTGCTGTTCTCCCTGTACACCAAATCCCTTGGTGCTGTAATCTCTGCTCACAATCTGATGACACTCGCACATATTGCATCAGTCACCCGGTCCTGTAGGTTCACACTCTATAACATCCGTAAAATCAGACCGTTCCTCACCCAGGAGGCAGCGCAGCTCCTCATTCAGACATCTGTCATATCAAAACTCGACTATTGTAACTCTCTCCTCACTGGTCTCCCGGCATGTGCACTCAAACCTCTCCAACTGATCCAAAATGCCGCGGCACGACTGGTCTTCAACCAGCCTAAGTTCTCACATGTCTCTCCCCTTCTCCGCAGCCTCCACTGGCTCCCGGTTGCGGCCCGCATGGAATACAAAACACTGATGCTGACCTTCAAAGCAGCCAAAGGTATGGCTCCTCCATACCTCCAAAAGCTGATCAACCCCTACACCCCCACTCGTTCACTTAGATCAGCCAACACAGGGATGCTGACCGAACCCTCGCTAAAAACTCCAGGGCAAAAATCCACTCGTCCGAGACAGTTTGCCCTCTTGGCTCCCAAGTTGTGGAATAAACTCCCTGTCGCACTTAGAACAACGGACTCACTCGCTACCTTTCGCCGTGGACTGAAGACTCACCTTTTCAGACTCCACCTAAACCCTTAGCACTACAGTAAAATCAATGACCATACATGAAGCTAGTTAACATTTGTTTGTTAGGTTTCTTTAGAACTTGATTATATTGTGTTTTTCTCTAGATAGATATCCATTTACATTGTTATATTGCTGTTAATGTACTGACCTATTATCTTGTTTATTATTGCGATGTTGTATCTGCTTATTGTAAGTCGCTTTGGATTAAAAGCGTCTGCTAAATGCCTAAACTGTAAACTGTAAACTGTAAAGCTGTTGAGACCTCATGGTTGAGACGCGACCTAACATGAAAATGGCTACACGCTTCTTCTTCTTAAAATAACTTTTTAAAGTAGACTATTGTACATCTTTGCTTCTGGGGGACCTTGGGGTGTCCCGGGGTGTCCTGGAGTTTCCCCGGACTACATTAGCGCGTCCCGGGGGGCTCCTGGTACGTGTGGTACCTTATCTTGCGAATGGTTTTTGGTGAGTAAAAAGATCAAAGAAACTGTGTACTTGTGCAATATTTATACTCAACGATTGTTTAGGCCATTGCATTATTAATCTTGCTGAAAATGCCCCAGACTGCCAAACTTTCTTTTAACAATCCACGTTACTTTCAATGTTTACTTTAGCATGCTAGCTAGCTTAGCAGCTACGTTGCTAGCTACATGCTAACTAACTTGATGGAGGCAGCTGCTTAACAGCATCGAGTTGACGTTTGGAAACGGAATAAATGTTGTACGGATAATTTAATGGTCCTAAAAGTAGGGTGATTGGGGGGAGTTGAACAGTAGTGTGGATCATTATTGTTGTGGTTAATATGCACGTAGTTTCAGTTTGGGATTAATGCTAGCCCTGAATACATAGGATTAATGCTAATTAATACTATTATGATCATGTTGCAGCGGAATTGACTCGAGCAGGCGCACGGAAACCACGAATAGCACTTAACCTAGTTTAAAATGTGTTTAGAAGCCATTGCATTGTTTTGTATGTTAGATTATTGTTATAGTTGTGATTTTTTGGCATTATTTAGCATTATTAGTTTGACATATTGGTTAATTAGTTGATTTATGGGCACGCCTATTTCAGGCTTGATTGACAGCAAGGGCGTAACTAGGTGTGGTTCATTAGCAAAGGTTATGCACCTGATACGACAGATCTTTTTTTTTACCATCGTCAAAGCCACATTGCCAGAGGAAGCAAGCCATGCCTGATGATGTTTGTACCATGCAGTATGGAAAAGTAAAATATGCAATGCAAGAACAAAACCTTCACTGTGGTCAAAATGTGTTTTTATACCTGCGTAGAGCCTAAGTCGGAGGTGCATGAGTGTTATGAGTGTACACTTTATGCTTACTAGTGGCAGAGCTAGGGAGACAAAAGTAATTGATTTGCAATGCATTTTGTGGGAAAACAATGTGATGTTAAAGGGATATTACACTTTCAAAGTCATTTATCGTCTAATCAGGCTTTTATGAACACCCTGAACAGTTTTTAATTTGCTTCATTCAATATTTAGATATTTGATGTAAATGTTATCGGGCCCTCCAGGCCCAGGGCCTCTCCCCACACACACCCATTGTAACTTCAAACTCCATTTTAACCGTGATAAATTCATTAAAAACAACCATTATTTCAGCCAGGCACCCTCTGTACCACTACGCAGTGACAGCACCACCTGCGAGGCGTTGGCCTGTCCCAGGCCAACGCCTCCAGCCAGAACATATACCTGGTTTGTTTCAACCTAAACAAAATGATTGAGGGTAAATGTCAAAAGACATTATGTTTATTAAGGCCTCTCCATACTTCGACCCGAAACCGCCGTTTTCGGTCAAAAAGGTCCTTTTTTTTACCATAAAAGTATATCCCTCTGGACTTCTGAAAAGCATTGGACCGAACGAGAGTTTGGATATTTGCACGTCTGAAAACACAACTCAGCGAACATTTCGGTCTAAGTATGGACTATGTAGAGGCCTTAGGTTTGCAAAACAATAGCAATCATGGGTCAGGCATTCTGGTCTAAAAGGATATAACAAGAAAGTTCATGTTCATTGTCCTAGTAAAGGATGGATGACAAACAATTTAATTTTCTGTATATCTTTCTCTCGCTCTTTCTAGGAAAATTGGTTGGAAGAGTCGATGCAGGATGGCGCAAAAGGTGTTGAGCCTGTGTGCTGAAGAGACTGTTGGGATGGCAGGCAGAACCGCATACTAAATGTTCAAGGTTGTACTTTATTGTTGCATCTTTTGTACAGGTACATAAGAGTAAAAGTCTGTATTCGCCCTTAACCCTTAAGTGCTGTTCGGGTCATTTTGACCCGTTTTACATTTTCATTTGGAAAAAAAAGGTAGAAGTTAAAAATGTTTCCACCTGAAACTCACTGGCCTTAAAGATTCTTCTGAGATGAACATGTAAAAAAAATATTTTTGCACTACACCCATGCTACACCCCCCTCATATTTTTTGAACCTTAAGTGCTGTTCGGGTCATTTTGACCCGGAAGCACAGAAATACACAGTATTATGCCAAAACACAGACACACAGTCACCCCCACTTCTAACACCCCCCTTCCGAAGCCCCATTCCGAACCCTCCCCCCCTTCCTATAAGCATGAGCAATATTGCCCAGTATTAAATGAAGTAGTTTTTTTTACATGGATTTCAGCGAAATCAGTAAAAACGCCTAGCTCTTTCAGTGTTTAATGTGATATAGCAAAGCAGAAATGCAAACATTTACCAAATATATCATATGAATTGTTTGGTATTGAGTCAAAGTCAATGTATCATGATGATTTGTTAAGTTAAAATTTATATTAGTGTTGTTTTTTTTTAAACCAAATATCCACCGGGTCAAAATGACCCGAACAGAACGAAGGTGTAGTGAATCTGAACAGAACTTAAGGGTTAAGAAAATGCAATGGTATACAGTGTATATAAATAACAGCAAAACAACACATCTAATGATTAAAAAAAGTATCAATAAGTAATACTGATGTACGAAAGAGTGCAACAGGGCAAAGAGAATGGGGGGGGGGGGGGGGGGGGGGGAGCATCTTCAGCTGTTCATGTGCATACATTTTATATATTGTATACACCAATGTAATTTTCTCCCCGTAGTAGTTACTTTGGTTTAATTTTTTGTATATTCAGTGTTCTATGCGCAACAGGTTGGAATATTTAAAAAGTGTGTTTATGTCTGTTGCTAGTAGCTTTGAGACTGTAGTCGTTTTCCATGCGTCAACATCTTTAACAGACTGGTTGGGATGGTCAGTTTCTTTGGTCTCTAGGCCCTGCTAGCAGCGTCAAACCTCTTCAATGTCACAGCTGTTCTGGAGGCCTGCTGCCGCTACATTGAGTTTCACATGGATGAGCTGAACTGTGTGGAGATCCACTTCAGCGATGTCTGCCAGCAGGTCAGTGAGTGAAGGATAGGGATGCATGCATTTATCAAGTTGTCTATTGTTGGCTTTTCCTCTTATACATCTGTGGTGGCTCACAGTGTGGGTAGGATCACACATGGGAGTGGATGGGGATTAGGCTGCTTGACACTCCATTTGTGGCTTGGCCCTATGGAAACAAGACCACCCAAATGATACAATATTAACACAATGGATGCCAGAGGTTTACATAAATAATGGCGATTAACTGCCAATATTAAATCCTATGTTGACTAATACACAGGGAGTGTGTGTGCTCATACAGTAGAAATACTCATGAACTCTTTCTGTCCTATACAGTATAATCATTATTTGGATACCTTCTGCTCTGTGTGTGTGTGTGTGTGTGTGTGTGTGTGTGTGTGTGTGTGTGTGTGTGTGTGTGTGTGTGCGACCGTCCGTCCGTCCGTTCCCCCATTCAACTATGCAACTTATCAACATTATAATATGATAATAATGTCTCTTCCTGCAGGTCCTCGTGCCACGCCCACCACCATTACAGAGTGGTCACTTTGTCCGGAGTGAGTGGGCAGACTCCGGACAGAGTGGCCACTCGAATCCTAGCCACTCGACCATCAGGGATGGACTGGTCACTGTCCGGAGTGGCCACTTGACTAATACAATCATGAGTTCCTGTCTCTCTCTGTGGACAAACTCACTGAGATCGTCTCAAGTGACCATCTCAACGTGCCCCAGGAGGAGATGGTGTTTGAGGCGGTCATGCTGTGGCTGAAAAAGTGTCCTACCCGCAGGGACGGCTTTGAAAAGGTGACACACTTAGAAGTGACCTTTAAATGTGGGCACAGTAGGAGGCACGGTGGCGCAGTGGTTAGCGCTTCGCCTCACAGCTAGAAGGTCCTGGGTTCGATTCCCGCCGGGGGACACTGTGGGCACTGGCGGCGTGTTCCTCCTCCGCGTCATCAGCGCCCACACCCTAGGTGGGGTTGGCGATAGGGCCTTTCTGTGTGGAGTTTGCATGTTCTCCCCGTGTCTCCTAGGGTTGATACCCTCACAAAAACATGCACGTAATCCTGGTCTCAATAATGCCTCCCCCTGGCCAGCCGGGGCGCCTGATGGAGGGGAAAGGAACTGGTTGGAATAACGTGTTCCTTCCACGCGCTACGTCCAAACCAGGGAAATCTCCACTGTCAGGTGAAAAGAAGCAACCTGGACTCCTCATGCATAGAAGGAAGCATGAGGTCAGTCCGTTGCCTCCCCAGGTTGGCAGAGGGAGAGCAGAGCCCAGGATTACATAGGCAATTGGCACTGGGTGAAAAAATGGGTTACAAAATTGTGGGATAAAAATTATAAAGAAAAAAAATAAATGTGGGCACAGTGGTGTAGTTGGTACATACCAAGAGGGCGATAGCAAGAGTGTGCAAAAGACCTGTACTTCCCGTTTCTGTGTGACGTAGGTAGATACCGTTTTAGGAGGCGGAAGCATGTTTGGAGTCTATTCATTACAATGGGAGAGCTATCTTCATTAATTAAATATCTTTGGTACATATCCGTGCCGATCACATGACTGTCGAGATACTGCCTACCGATTTTTAGGATTTTTGGACAAAATCTGTAAGAGTAGTGTACAGAAATGTGTTTTGCAAACATTGGCCTCATGGTGGCGCTAGAACAGGCCCATTTGAAAAATGTGGGTCAGAGGTTCTGAATTGGCATCCAGGGAGTGTGTGTGCTCATACAGTAGAAATACTCTTGACATCTTTCTGTCCTATACAGTATAATCATTATTTGGATACCTTCTGCTCTGTGTGTGTGTGTGTGTGTGTGTGTGTGTGTGTGTGTGTGTGTGTGTGTGTGTGTGTGTGTGTGTGCGCGACCGTCCGTCCGTTCCCCCATTCAACTATGCAACCCTCAGTTCTACATGGGAAAAATGTTATTTTTCAGGTCCAAATTGGGAAAAATGTTATTTTTCAGGTCCAAATTGTGAAAGCTTTAGGAGTATTCTGCATCTGCACCACAAATGACGAACATGCATGGGTAGGAGCTGCAGGCCCTGGACCCAGTTAAAAAAGAGAGCGATAATTGGTGAGTACATAAAATGAATGAGTTGATTACATTAACCATCCCTGCTTGTGTGTGTGTGTGTGTGTGTGTGTGTGTGTGTGTGAAACCTGCATTCTCTGCCCCCAGACTTGGGAGCGCCTGTCGTACGGTGCAGCATGGCCTTGTGGGAGACAAAGTTTCCGAGGTGATGAGCAAACTGAGGGAGACGTCCAGTGACGGGACCATTTACAGCGGAGACCTCCTGGCCATAGTGAATGTACTGAAGAAGATGACCGAGATCTTCGGGAGGGCCTACTGGAGCCCCAGCAGCACAGGCATGAGGGTGAGTGGGATGGATGGGACTTCAAGATTGGTCAACACATAATATACAGGCTGTAAACTAGTGTTGTGCCGTATAAACTTTTTGATATCGCGATTACCGTCTTTCCATTACCGACGGTATTGCAGTAATTGCCGCACCCAGTGTCTATTAATTAAGGTTCAACGATAAGCCAAACTATTGATGTCATCTACCCAAAAGTCGCCGCTCCACAGCCTGACTGCCAGAGTTATACTTCCCTGTACAGCACAGCGGTTCTGGCTTTGAAAGGAGCAGATCTATAAGCTCACAACACGTCGCATTCGAGACGCCTTCTGAGCTTGTATATCTGTGCACTGTAGGGTCGGGTTACCATAGTAACGTAGGCTACTGGAGTGGGGCTTTTCAGACACTGTGTGTGAACAAACTAGAAGAGAGATGGATCGATCGTGTACAGTGATTCTGTAAACTCAGTTAACTCACGTCTCTGGATTGAATGAACAACACACACACACACACACACACACACACACACACACACACACACACACACACACACACACACACACACACACACACACACACACACACACACACAGAGAGAGAGAGGTGGGCATGTTCTTAAATATACAGGACAAGTGGAAAACTCATATTAGACCTACTTTCAGCTACTTAAAACCAGCAGATTCCATTTATTACATTTTGTTCATGTGGGGTATTGAGTCAGTACCATCTACAAGTAGGCCTAGCCACATTCCATAGTTGACATTGACAATGAGCTAATTTTAAATAGATCCGTAAACTTTTATTCTGGTGCCTGTAAAGTCACAAAATCGGGTTGAAAGTGGTTAATGTTTTTGTGTGGAGGTTAGTGCGCATAAGAGCAGGTGTATACAGTATTCTATACTTGCTTTATATATTGTGCACTGTATGTTTTCTAAGTAGAGGTGTATTCAAGCATTCTGCTCTATTCTGTACCAAGACTATCGGTTCCAAACGGACATTTAGATGCTGAACAAATGTACATTCTAAGCAACAATATTTGTATTTGTTTTTGCAGAGGTCACGAGAGGCCCAGTCACGGCACCATGTTGCCGCAGCCTCCTTGGCTGTCATGGCTGCATGCAGCGGGCAGTTCGGGGCAACAACAGATGTCCCAAATGCCGTGGCAGCGACTTTGCCGAGAAATTCTTCGAGCTCAGGGGGATGGCAGTCCTCATCGACCAAATCAGGGCCATTTTGAGGGAGTATCCCTAACCCTTTGAGCATTTAGGTACATGTTGGTACCAATACTTTTGTTTGATTAAACCTTTGCAACAAGTACACTGGCTATATAATCATTTATTTGAAAGTTGCAGTAATACTTAAAGTATTATAATGTATTATCATCACAGTTAGAATCCATTATAGTGCATTATAATTAGGATAGTTGTAATACAAATTTATATTGTATTCTAATCAGTTAAAAGGGTCAATTTGTTTCTAACCGATAGGGGTACTTTTGTGTAATGGAAAATGTAGCTATTTTTATGTGGTGCGGTGTGGTGTGGTGCTAAAACTGCAGTCGAAAAGGGGCTTATCAGAGTCCAGGGTGAAGAGCTATTCATTTCACTGCGGTGTAGTTTTCTAGCTAACACCTAAAAATACATATTAGCCTAGGTGATGGATAGGATACTACGAGGTGAAGTGAATAGCTCTTCACTCGCCTTATCTGACAGCAGTGGAGGTTTTGTCTTTCAGGGACATTTTCCAGTGTCACATATGTGAAGGTTGGTATGCTACATGTGTTGCATAACTCCATTTTGCTAATTGTTTTGCTTTCATGTTGTGTGACAGTTGATGCAGTACTATCTGGGGCAAATTTAGAGGGATCATGAAAGTGTATCTGTTGTTTGTATGTGGACAATAAGCTGACTTTATAGACTCTCACACAATTTGTTTACGGTCACTTACATTTCTGGAAATGATGTCTCACAAGAGTAAAAATTTTAACACGTTAAACACAAGTTGTAAAAATCCCTAAATGCCTAAAATGTTTAACACTGTTCTGTACCAACACAAACCTGCAAGCTATTGTGTACATGTAGATGTTGAACATTTAGCTAAAAGGCAGAAGCTGCTGGATTCCCCTGAATGCCATGGTAACGGCACCAAGTTGTCAATGATTAAAGGGTGATGGTGGTAATAAAAATGCTTTATGACATGACTCTTGACTTTTACATTTATACTTGTATTGAGTTGACTTGCATCATCCAAAACCTTAATGTTGTAGTATCCTTAATAATTATTTTCCTTTGCCTAGGGCTAGGCCAACTCTGATGGGTCATATTTGTTCAAGTTTACTGTTTTGTATGATAATTTGAGCCAACTCAAATGCCTTGTGAAATGTTAATATCATGAATGTTCATGTATTTGATATGCAGAGGCTGAGAATTCTCATGTCAAAAAGATTAGTGGCATACTCGATTAAATCGACTTAGGAATCAGAAGTCTGGATACAACTGGAGGATACATCATAAACGGTGAGTTGGGAGGGCAGAGTGTGCTTGCAAGGGAAAAATATGGTTTTAGTTCATAAGACCAAATTGACAACGATTCACAAAATGACAAGGAATGCCCTTTTTAACTTTTATTTATCAAGAATGTAGCAACTCCTTCACCTGAAGAATTACATTTCACACCAGGCTAGCATTAATCTTGCAAACCACTTGGACCCAGAAGTTTAATGCATTATGAACATCTGTTCTCCACCACACAATCTGCTTATAGCACTAATAAAAAATCCTCAGACATAATGATGTCACATACAGCATATCACACTTGTTTAAATATGCAGGCATTAATTCATAGCAGTACCTATGATCACACTATTGTTTTAAACCAGATCGTCTAACTGTTAAGTATTACATGACTTGAACGTATAAGTCATCAGAATCTGGTTAGGGTTATTTCTATAAAGCTGTGTGAGTGGTTATTATATACAGTTAATGCTGCTACACGCACACAATGTGTGAACATCAGAACAAATGGAAGCAGTGCACCACCGTGTGGTATTAACTGGTACTGACAATAGCAGATCTGCTCGGAACGCGTCGCGACTCGCGATGTGTGCTTGTTAAACTGCTTTTTTGTAGTTTCTCCCTAAAGAGCCTCCTAGGCATAAAACAGGGTTTAGATGCATGCGTTAGTTTAAAAGTGAATCAAAACTGAACGGCAGTATAAGTCAACGTTTCTAAAACAATGCGAGACGAGCCGCCATGACAGCTTTCACTCAAAACAACGTAAGGTGACGTAACGTCATGCGTAATGTACGTAGGCGGAAGAGAAACGCGTCTCGGCAATCCTCGGCTCCGCTCGGATAGAGTCGGCTCTTCAGCCTACCGCCTCTCGCAACTCAACAGATAGGCTGACAGCTGACTCGTCTTCAGCCTACCGCCTCTCGCAACTCAACAGATAGGCTGAGAGCTGAGCGTGTTCAGCCTACCGCCTCGCGCAGCTCAACTGATAGGCTGAAGGCTGACTTGAGCGCCTCCCGCCTCTGAGCGACGCGAGAGAGGCGAACTGCCAGATCGTACACGGATCTGTAACGTACGTAGGGCGGAAGAGAAACGCGTCTCGGCACTCCTCGGCTCCGCTCGGAGAGTCGGCTCTTCAGCCTACCGCCTCTCGCAACTCAGCAGAGAGGCTGAGAGCTGACGCGTCTTCAGCCTACCGCCTCTCGCAACTCAACAGAGAGGCTGAGAGCTGACTTGTCTTCAGCCTACCGCCTCTCGCAACTCAGCAGAGAGGCTGAGAGCTGTCCCTTGTCTTCAGCCTACCGCCTCTGGCAACTCAGCAGAGAGGCTGAGAGCTGTCACTTGTCTTCAGCCCACCGCCTGGCCGAACCCGGCAGAGAGGCTGAGAGGTTGAACTGAATTGAGCGCCTCCCGTCTTTGAGCGACGCGAGAAAGGCGAACTGCCAGATCGTACACAGATCGTCTTGGAGTGGAGAAACACCTCCTCCCAGCTCTCCTCTAGTTAACTGCAGTCGGGTGTCATTTCAATGTGAAAGGCTCGTAACAACTTGATGATGATGATGGGCCATCATCAGAGAAACATTTAAATAGACACAAGTTCCAATGTCTTCATCAACACACAGACAATGTTGTCTTCGCAAAAGAAAGAAAACCCAGAGATGTTAATAGTTTATAAAGAGATCAAATTAAAAGGTGAGTCTACTGGAATGTGAATACAACAAAGCAATGATTTCCATTTACCCCTTTTATCTGTTGTAAAAAGCTGATCTTCCAGTTCACAATGCAATTAATGCACCACACTATTTTCATAGGATTTCAAATAAGTATAGCCTAAACAGGTTGAAGCTACATGAACCACTGTTTCCCCTTTTTTCCTTTACGCCAAATGACCAAATTAACTGATGTAAAAGCTCACAAAGTGTTGAATTGCAACACATTGTTTGGTTGTAGATTATTATTCACTTCTGTGAATGTTTGCCTATTAGGACTATGATAATGATTATTGTGAGGGTTCACGTGGTTTGCTGGGATCCCCCTGAAACACCTAAGCCACCCCCATGTTTACATATATCATCTCTTGTCTAATTTCTGGGATTTGCAAAGCTCTTTGTGCTGGAGTGTTTACTGGTGAATAATGTTTTCTTTGTTCTTTTGTCAGTTTTTAAATGTTTTTTACCAAACACAAGAAATGCACCAAACAGATACCAGTAGGCCTATATCAATTAAACCTACTTTACAAATATGTAAGTATAGTTGTATTAATGGAGCTCTAAGCTAAATAAACAAACAAACAAACAAAGGTTTTGTTCAAGAATGGGTGTTATAGACCTTTGTGCAAGACTACTAAACATTACAGCAATCAAATGTCAGCAGGTAATAACTACAACACAATTGTTTTCATGTAAGTAAGACGTGTTCAATATGTGAGACTGTTATCCACAACAGTCCACGATATCTGTTGTGAATGTTGTATCCACGATGGAGTTTTGTGGGGGTTAGTTCTAGTTCATTTATTTATATCTATACCTTCCCCTGTGGTCTCTGGTCTGGACACAACCTTTCAATAGTTTTCTGTTTACAAGTCAAACAATGCCATGATCGGCTCATACAGAGGGAATTAAATAAACAAACAAACAAAGGTTTTGTTCAAGAATGGGTGGTATAGACCTTTGTGCAAGACTGCTAAACATTTCAGCAATCAAATGTCAAATTATGAAGTCAAAATGTGTATTTTGTACTGTATGGGGGAGTTCAGATGTGCAGGGACTTGAAGGGTTAACTATTGTCCAGTTTCTGTCTATTGTTGCCCCACCCACCCATTCTCTGATTGGACCATCAGACTCTCTGTGAGTATTTAGCATGGCTCTGTTTATGTCTGGTGAAACTTTAGTCCCTGCAAGTTGTTAAGGGCTGAACGTGATTCTCTTGGTTGGTGTATTTGTCAGAGAAACTCAGAGACCAGGGGAGATCAGTCAGCTTTAAACAAACTGAAATCCCACACAAAAAATGTGGGAGGACAGGGCAAGCTGTCCCAGGACCTGAAACCATCAAAACAAACTCAACCCACTAGGAGTCACAGAGGGAAGAAAATGTTTAGTTGTAAAGAGTGTGGCAAAATGTTTAATCAAAAGGCACATCTGAAGAGTCACACAATGATCCATACAGGGGAATGGCCCTTGTCTTGTACTGTTTGTGGTAAAGGCTGTGCTAGCACAAGCAATCTAAATGTACACATGAGGACTCATACAGTGGAAAAGCCCTGTACTTGTACCATATGTGGTAAAGGTTGTCTTAACAAAAGTAATCTAACAACACACATGAGGACTCATACAGGCGGAAGGCCATTTTCTTGTCCTTTTTGTGGTAAACAATGTAGTCACAGGGGTGATCTTAAAATACACATGAGGACGCATACAGGATACATGCAATAATTATGATGTTCATTGATATGCATGTAATAATGGAGTGTAGTTGTTCACTGTGTTGACATGTGTGTTGTTTGCGTTAAATTATCAGAGTATATATTTAGTGCCATAGTCAGTTGAAATCATCACTTTGTTTTGATTGACTGGATGCTTTTTTAACAGGAAAGACAATAATTTGGAACTACAATGCGAGGTCTGCTAAAATGATGTGTTCAATAAAGCATATGGCTTGTTTCAATTTCCATTGGGGGTCCTATAGTTGGATTATTATTATTTTTGTAAACTCAGAGAACCCTCTTGGGGGGATTTAATAAAGATTACTACATGTACTCTGTGTGTGCTTTATTATTACATAATGTTATCAGAATATGTACCATAACTACTGCAACTCACAAACCACCAATATTTATTACAGAAAAAAAACAAGGTCAAAGTGGCTTATACTAAGTGGACATGGCAATACTGCTTCTGGTTCTCTGAGCAGGACCAGTGTGTTGATGTAGGAGGATAAACAGTAACACCTCCTCACGGCTCTCCTCCAGTATAAACAACACCTCCCTTTTGTCTTGGAGTGGAGAAACACCTCCTCCCAGCTCTCCTCTAGTTAACTGCAGTCGGGTGTCATTTCAATGTGAAAGGCTCGTAACAACCCTTCAAATACAAACTAGCAGAATGCCATTTGAATACAAGGTTATGTTGAGAAAACAAGTTATGCTACTGTTTTAGTTAATGGGGTAGATACTGCTGGTGCCATTAGAACCATGGCAAAGTTCCTAATAATACCTGTTCTGAAATCCAGCTTTTTTGTTGTTTAATAAGGTGTACTGATTTCTGCTTGGTGTGTACTGTAGCTAGTAGTAGCAGTGCCTCAGTTGTGAGCCCTATAATCTAATGAATAAACATGGTGGTGGTGTTTTGTTTTAAACTCTAGGCTAAAGTGCTAAGCCTGCTCTCTAGAGCACTTACAGGTCTGCATTTAAGTGTTGCACCTGATTGAGAGATGTAGTTAAAGCGTATCTGTATGTTTGTATGTGCACAATTCCAGCTGCATCCAGTCACTCTCCTCAACAACTGACAGATCACATTTTGTTCAACCAAAGGGAACTCCACTCACACCCTTCTATGTTACTTTTAAGTTTAATTCAACCAAAGTGGACTCATACCCTTCTATGTTGCTTTTAAGTAGCAGTCAAAAGTGAAGGTGATGATGAAAACAGAGAGCCAGCGCCTGTAGCCAGCACCTCAACTGAACACATGAAAACACAAGCTGGTGTAGAGCAGTGGTTCTCAACCTGTGGGTCGCGACCCCCAGGGGGGTCGCCAAAAATTTTCGGGGGGTCGCCAGAATTCTTGGTAAAAAAAAAAAAAAAATGGGTAAAAAAAAAAAAAAAAAAAAAAGAAAAACGCCTGGAAAACATTTTTATAGAAACATTTTCATAGCGGAAAATCGACAGTGTGAGTGTGGAATGGATGTGTGTTGCTTTTCCACACAGAGGTGAGATGGCTCTCACGGGGCAGAGTGCTGACCAGAGAGGGCCTGGCTGGATAAGATTTATAAAAATGTCTATTTTCCTTGCATATAGAAACGCTCCTCCCCTCCCCACACATCGAAACGAAGGCTGAGGGTGCTAATAGCCCGCACACCGAAACCGAATTAAGGGTGCTAATTGTCGCTAATTGTCGGCCGACGGTGAACAAAGACTCGCATTTGCATCCACTCATAAGTATGGGCAGACGACATATCTGTTAAATTCCTCACATTCCTAAACATCTCCTGTATAGCTGACATAGACCTGTGTTTAATGTGTTTTCTCAACACTTTCTTGTCAATTATAGTAAATTATAGTTATAGGCCTACCAATTCAAGAAAACATACGTTTACATTGACAAAGCAAGTCAAAATAGTAATACTATAAAAACAGTATTGAAAAAACATGCTATACAGTTGGAGGGGGTAAAGCATTGTGTGAACAGTGCTATGACTCATTTTGTATATCTGTAGGCCTATGTATGTGTCCATTTTATATGTTTGTTTGTCTTTGAAATGGTTTCTGCATAGGGCAGGCTACTGGCTACTACTATGCAGTCAGAAACCATTCCAAAGACAACATTGTTTTGTGTTCTTAAGTTTAAAAAAAGACCACAATTGAAAGATGCACAAAGACTTATCAGTATCCTTGTATTTAGTTGGCCTTAATTATACCATGCAGTGAACTATACCTTTTCCTTCTAATAAATAAAGTATTCAATCAAACCCGATACCTATACTGCACTGCCTTGTCATTTTTTGTTTTGTTAAATATATAGACTATATGTACAGTGTACTACATGTCTCCATTTTATATGTGTTTGTTTTGCTATTTTATTCACTGAACAATAACATGAATAGGCCTACAATGTTTGGTCTACCTGTCTTTCTTAGATATGCCTAATATTTCGTTATAGTTCCATTATAATGATGATGATGATGATTACCTTATTGTAAGTAACTCTGGATTGATTAAGAGCTAAAATGCTAACATTTTAAAGTTTAAAATGTTAGCAAACTATGAATTATAAAATACATTTAGCCTACCTGTGCTTCCCTGGCCTAGGCCTACAACAATAGATTGTTTCAGCCAACCAGGGCGCTCGGAGCGCACAGCCATATAAATGCAAATGTGATGGCTTTGTATTCACATACAAGTTACTGTATAAAATGGGCACCCTGATAGCCTGAAAAACACTCGTGTGTTGGCTGTTACAACGACAACATCATGGCACCTCCAGCAAAGAAGAAATTCATTCAGAGGACTCTGTTTTTCCCCGCCGCCAAGACCACACTGGAGCCACCAGCTGGACCACCACCACCGCCGCCAGCAGCCAGGCCTGAGCTGCTCGCACAAGACAGCAGCATATCCAGCAGCAGCACCGCTGCTACACCAAAGGCAGCAGGACCCGTGACCGTGGACCCGCCCCTGTCAACAACTGCAGGCCAAGAACAACCGTCTCAGGAGGAGCCACCAACAACAGGTGATGATAAAGATGAAAACATTGCAGCAAAACGAAAACCTGCGTCAAAGACGGCTACGTCCAAGCGCCGAAAATATCAAGCAGAGTTTTTGCAGTATGGATTTACGTGCCATGTGAAGGATAACATCGATTACCCACTGTGTGTTCTCTGTAATGAGTTACTTGCTAACGAGAGCTTGAAACCCTTCCAACTCAAAAGACATTTGCAAACGAGACACGAGGATGATATCAACCAACCATTGGAATATTTTCGTGAAAAGGAGAGTGGCCTGGGCGGACTAAAGACAAGAATAACTGAATATGTGTCAATCCCTTCCAAAGCACTGGCAGCTTCTTTTGAAGTGGCACGTCTTGTGGCCCAACAATACACAATCGCAGAAGAGCTCATCCGCCCAGCAGCCCAGGCAATGGCAAGGCATATGCATGGCGACGCAATAGCAAAATCATTTGAGACCATCCCGTTTTCAGATGACACTATGTGCAGGCGTATTGGTGACATGTCAAATGACATTAAATGTCAGGTCACTGAGCGAATTAAGAAAAGTGGGTCGTTTTCACTGCAGATGGACGAATCGACGGACGTTGGCAACTGCGCCAATTTGCTTGTCTTTGCAAGGTACACCCACGAAGGAAAAATAAATGAAGAGCTGCTGTTTTGCGTGCCCCTGGAGGGGACATGCACCGGACAGGACATCTTCAATGCAGTGGACAGTAAATTGCACGAAGAAGGACTAAGTTGGAAACATTGCAAATCTGTGTGCACAGATGGAGCTGGTGCTATGCAGGGATCAAGAAAGGGATTAAAAGCCAAAGTTATGGAGGTAGCGCCCCATATTAAATTCACACATTGCATGATTCACCGCGAAGCACTGGCGAGTAAGCCCCTGCCACCAGCGCTGCAGGATGTGCTACAAACGGCAATCAAAATGGTAAATGTTATCAAATCCCGCCCTCTACAATCCAGATTGTTTGCAACACTTTGCCAAGAAATGGGATCTGAGCATGAAACCTTACTTTTCCACACAGAGGTGAGATGGCTCTCACGGGGCAGAGTGCTGACCAGACTGTTTGAGCTGCGTGAGGAGGTGCGTATGTTTTTAACAGAGCACCATTCTCCCATTGCTGCCCACTTGAGTGACCCTCGCTGGGTTTGTGCCCTGGCATACTTGGCAGGAATATTTGATAAACTCAACACACTAAACCTGTCGCTCCAAGGCTCAAACAATAACATTCTCAATATTTCTGATAAGATCGCTGGGTTTCAGAGGAAGCTAGATCGCTGGACAACGCGAGTCAATGAGGGTAATATTGACATGTTTCCAGAGCTTGAGGATTTCATGGATGATTATGACTTAAATAGAGACATCATAAACGGAGATATCATCTCTCATCTGAGAGGTTTGACTGACTGTTTCCACAAGTACTTCCCAAAAGATGACGCCCCAGAAAGATATGATTGGATACGCTTTCCTTTCACCGAGTCCACGGGGGCACACTTGTCATCAGAACTGCAGGACTCGCTGTTGGACCTTTCAGCTGATAGGACATCAGAGATCAAGTTCAAATCATCCACACTGGAGGAATTCTGGCTATCTAAATATGTGGCTGCGAATTACACAGAACTGTCAAAAGCAGCAATGGATGTTTTGATTCATTTCCCGTCCACTTACTTGTGTGAAAAGACGTTTTCTGCGCTCACATATATAAAAAATAAATACAGATCACGACTCACCAGAGTTGAAGATGATCTCCGTGTTGCAGTGAGCAATATTGAACCTAGATTCACACTTCTCTGTTCAAAGAAACAAGCTCAACCATCCCACTAACCTCAAAAGGTAGGCCTATGCCAAAACAATTCATAAACTGTACATAAAAAAAGTGCTGTCAGATATGCTGGTTACATTTTATTGTGTGGATGCAAACGAAAACCAACAGTATATAGTTTCACATATGGTGTATTTGTTTCCGTTTTTTTTTTGCTGTTTAATGTTAAGAGCATATGAATACAGGCGCAGCTGTCATAAGTGCTGAGTGCTGTCAGATATGGTTAAATTATATTGTTTTGGAAACCAGTGCATAGTTTCCCCTTTTTTTGCTGGACAGTTTTTTTTGCTGTAACGTTACGAGCATATAATTAATGCAGCTGTCAGATCCAGGGAAATATTTTTTCGGTTTCCCCCTTTTTTTTCTTTTATTGCTGGACAGATTCATGTGGCTAAAAATTATTATTACCAGTGTATTACCAGTGTTGCGGACTCTATTCTTCTCTTGTAAATGCAACAATAAGAAAATAAATGCGTCATCATTCATATCACGTGTCAGTGTTGTTTTCTCTGCATAACTTTAAGAAGTAGCCTAGTAGTGAAAACAGCCGATCTACAAGCGCACAATGCGGCGCGGGCGGGGGGGGGGGGGGGGGGGGGGGGGGCGGGGTCTTTAAGGACCAGGGGTCGCGAGTCAAAATGTGATTATTTTGGGGGTCGCGGCCAGAAAAGGTTGAGGATTATAGGGGAGAGCCGGGGGGGGGGGGGGGGGGGTAGAAACATTTATATGAGATACTTCAATGGTTTCCAGTGGAAATAAGCTTAGTCTTTTCATGGATCTCCTTTTAGTAGACCTTGTACCAGTGAACTGTACCGTCATGAAACTGTACCTTTTCCTATGCAAACTTCTAATAAAGTCTTCAATCAATCAATCAATCAATCAATCAATCAATCAACATGGGGGCTTAATCTATTAAGTGCAGCAGGCTAAAAGGTCCGTAATTGCAACATTTGCAACACACGTTTTCCACTGCAGTTTCAGATGATAATTATATTCATGGCCCTGACCCCTACAATATAATTATATTCTAGTAGTGTATAACAATATGGGCAACTATTCAGGCATTTAGCAGATGCTCTTAATCCAGAGCAATAAGCAAGGTCAATACATCAATCAAATGCATAGAAATAATATTCTAAGGAAAACAAACAATCCCCTTGTCATACAAATGAAGAGAATTCTTACATAGTTTAACAATTTATTTAAAGTGTACATATTCTTTAAACTGATGACACATGGTACATGTGTATAAATACATAACTGGGTGTGCACATTTAATTAGAGACAATAATCCCATTTAGACTGGGAACGCATCTTTTTATGTTAAATTCACCTCCTGAAAAATAATACAATATTAAAACATTTGAGCAACATTAATCTTAGAAACAGTTGTTCCTGAAAAACATTAGGATTTAGATTTAGAAGAATTCTTTGTCATTTTTCAAGCTCAAAGCTGTGAGCTTGTAGCCTAGATCTTACAGAAATAACAGGAATTTAAGAGACGTTTTTGAGTGGGCGCTCGAAAATGTAGCACATTCAAAAAATAATTTGAGAATATTAGACATATTCACTCATATATTGAATGACAGACAGATAGAACACAGTACTATGATAGATATTTAACTGATATAACATTGAATGACAGACAGATAGAACACAGTACTAAGATAGATATTTAACTGATATAACATTGAATGACAGACAGATAGAACACAGTACTATGATAGATATTTAACTCATATAACATTGAATGACAGACAGATAGAACACAGTACTTTGATAGATATTTAACTCATATAACATTGAAAGACAGACAGATAGAACACAGTACTATGATAGATATTTAACTCATATAACATTGAATGACAGACAGATAGAACACAGTACTATGCATTATATATTTTAAATTTACACTCCCAGTAGGCTATAAAGTTAGCAACATTTGGCACATGTGGCCCATCAGAACACTGGTTTTCAATCTATCAATTTGGAATGATCAATCTGAATGGCATATTAAAAACTTATATGTATTTTTGACAAAATTCTGTGACACCATGTATGTACAATCATATGTCTATTGTGTGTCGCCTATGAAGCACCACATCAGAAACATTACAAGAAATTAAAAAAAAAAAACATGAAAATATAAAGTACAGAAAATATTTTGATTGACAGGGAAGGTCCCGGATCCAATCAAATAGCTGCCGGATCCAATCAGAGACGACAGAGAGGTGGGGGAACATGTTCCCCCTCAAATTAAGCACTTGGTATTTACAATAGAAAGGTCAGGGGAGGTCAAAATTAAGGCATGCAATACACTGACTGCTGAAGATGCTCAGCTAGGCTCTACAATATATGATCTCACATACTGTATGTGTATTTCCCAGTCAGATTTGTTTCTCAGATCATAAAAGTTGATTTCACTGACACTGGCCAGGAGTTGTACATTAGGGATTAAGGTGTCTGAGAGAATCAGTGTCAGTCTCTGAGCACCATACAATTAAAAAAGGGAAGAACAAAATGTTCATGTCCGGTGACATAGTTTCCGAAATGAAGATAAATAATGATGTTAATCTGAATGAGAACAAATATCTGTTTGTCAGTATGCTAATCCTCCTTAAAGGTCCAACCAATAAAACTAGTAAGACGCCCGGGGGGAGACAAGCGACCTCGCCCTAAAGGGCGAAGTCTTGCCATATCTTGGCCGTCTGGCCAGTGATGTATATCGGACCAGTTACCTTGTACTCGAGATCCATGTACTGTATATGATATGATAGATATGCTGTGAGAGCCCAAACAAGCTTACTCCGTTATTTGTGAAAATCCTATGACGTCTATCACATCTGACATCATACATACAATCCATTTTATGCCCATACATGGAGATCCCTGTCTGAACCAGCCACACAGATTTGGGCTGTCTTCCTCCATATATGGGCATTCCCATATGAAGCCCTGTTAGATATGAAACGCACGCACGCACGCACGCACGCACGCACGCACGCACACACGCACACACACACACAAAGTAGTACCCTATATGTGGCTAGAGTTGGAATGCACTTTCTGCTCCCTTGCCAAAATAGCAGATCTACAGTGAGCTAGTAGATTGGACACTTTTGGTTAATATTCCCCCCAATTTGGGATCAAGTGGTTAAACATCAAGTATAACGTTATTTTAAATATGTTCTACACAGATGTTCTATCAAGTTGTACTTAATTATAAACCATGTCACAGTATAATGAGAATTAATGAGTTCTTAGAGCATACAGGCCCTACACTTAATGCGGCCCACAGGCAAATATCAGAATACTGATATAATATTGATTTCTGCTGTTATAATTCCAAATGTAAAACATGACCCACTTTCATTATGTCAGTCGACTGTATATTAGTATCTTCTTGATGACTAGTAGCCTATTACTAGTCTTTTTTGTCAAATGCATTTGTGATTAAGTTCATAAAGTAAGAACATAAGTTGACCTGTACATGCATTTGACATTAAATAAAACAATTACTTTTAAGGATATCAATTAAAATATTTGCAAAAATAGCAAAATAGCAGAGCTTGTAGATCTTCTATTTTTGGTATATGCATTGTGGCCCTCTGGAGTGTGTGTGAAAATGTAGTGGCCCTTTTCAGCATCAAAGTTGCCCACCCTGTCTTAGAGTCATAACATACAGAATGCATAGCAAAATGTCTGAAAATGTCACTTTTTTGAGTGAGTGGCTGCATTGGAAAGCCAACAGAAATAGATTTTACACCTCTCCTGCTTAGTGGAGAGTGTGTGGTGTGATAGAGGAGGTCTCCCCGAATGCGTGCGTGTGTTCAAAGTGCCGACACAAAAAGCCGCCTCCTGTCCAGTGCCCAATTTGTAAAGGCTATGCACTCCAGCGAACTGCATTTATCCATTTATAATATTTTTCTAATGTTAATAAAACTTTTTTTTTACCCAGAAACATAATTAGCATTGTGTGTGTTCGTTTAAATGCTTAATCTATGTTTTGAATGTGCATATCATGGGACAATTACTCGCTCAACATGTTTCAATTGCCTCGGGGGTACTCTTATTCTGAAGAGATCGGCACCGGAAGTCTTATTGCAGCTAACGCTGGGGCTTTTAAGCCGTGACATCATTTTGTAGGCAGAGGAGAATCTGCCCCCAGAGCATTTTCTGTCCCTTGCTATTTCAAAAAACAACGACTAAAAAATAACGACTAAAGTATAATTCTAACACTTTCCTTTCAACAACAAAGAGAAGAAAAATGTGTAAATAGTAAAAATAGTAAAAAGATTCACGGAAACTGGGGGCAGAAATTCTCCTCTGCCTACAAAATGATGTCATACTTAACAGCCCCTGACTTCACATAGGCTCGGACGCCTAACAAGTCTATGAATCTATCTATGACATTGATGAAAATCTGCATCACGCATTTATACAATATGTGCAGGGAGTCCCTGCTTCATCTCTATCAGCCAAGGGGTCCTGCCTAAAAACGTTGAAGACCCCTGATGTAGGCCCCAAAGCATGATCTTTCTGGACCGTCATTCCTGTGTATTGTCTTGGAAAGTATACTTTGGATTACAATAAGAATGTGGTAGAAATGTTTGCACATTTACAAACAATTAAACATATTTCAATTCATAAACATATTTTTTCGAGGTTATACAATATAATAGAGAGACTATCATGGTGTTAATCATCAGTGGTCAATGATCAAAATCAGTGATCCTAATGTGTTGCACAGACCCAAGTTACATGCCAGGTCCTTTCCAGTGATAAACTTGCATCGTCTGGCACTATCCGTTTAGATTAGAACAATCATCTTTATCCAGGGTTGCAGATCAAAGTGCTTCACAGGCAGGACATAATTCACTTCACAGTAGATAACTCAGACATAACATTATAGTAGGCAACATGCAAAAATACAAAGAGTGCATAGAGTCCTAAGAGGACGGGACTGTTGATGTCAAATGTGTCACCCTGTGCCATGGTTTTGCAGGACAGGACAGATGCCAGCATAGCTCACTTTCACAAGTATAGTAATAGGCCTATTACAGTAGCTGTACAGTATCGGTGGCATGATGAGAAAGTATCTGCAGTGAAATGACTAGCTCGTCACCTGCTTTGAGGTACAGCGATGTTGCTTTGACATGTCAAGAGCATCATCTGCCCCTATGAAAGCATGAAATGCTATAAAATCTATGAATGTGAGTTGCTGTTGGGTGTCTTCTTGCCTTGTTCTCCAAAAAGTGGATTGACTTTGACTTGGTGACAATTGTAACATTGTTTCATCAGGGGGAAATGTGCCCTTAGTGACTTGTTTAACATGATTACCAACCTTGTTTCTGGTCATTGCGACTGTAGGTCGCAGTTTAGTATGCGAACGGTCACAGCTTAATCGTATCTCTGTAACGCCTGACACTGTGGTTCCCCACTGTGACATGTGATGTCACAGTGATGTGTCAGGGGAACCACAGTGTCAGGCGTGGTCTATGGGTTTGCCCCTCTGACATCACACTTTGACATCACTGTGATGTCATGGGAACCACTCTAACAGCATCCCTTTTATGCCCATATATGGAGATTTCACAAATACCTGAGTAAGCTTGTTTGGGCTCTCACAGCATATCTATCATATCATATACAGTACATGGATCTCGAGTACAAGGTAACTGGTCCGATATACATCACTGGCCAGACGGCCAAGACATGGCAAGACTTCGCCCTTTAGGGCGAGGTCGCTTGTCTCCCCCCGGGCGTCTTACTAGTTTGTAGTTTTATTGGTTGGACCTTTAAGGAGGATTAGCATACTGACAAACAGATATTTGTTCTCATTCAGATTAACATCATTATTTATCTTCATTTCGGAAACTCTGCCACCGGTTGTTCTTCCCTTTTTGAGCGGTGGTCACAACGCTCCTATACGTGGCCGTGTGTGTGGGTCTGTCTGTCTGTCTGTTTGTATGTCTGTCTGTCTGTCTGTCTGTCTCCGGGTATGTAGCCTGCAGTAACCTTTTCTGACCACACATGTGCGCACATGGGCGCTGTTGCACACACACACACACACACACACACACACACACACACACACACACACACACACACACACACACACACACACACACACACACACACACACACACACGCACCACCGCTCAGTTCACACGAGTGTGATTTTTTAATTGTATGGTGCTCAGAGACTGACACTGATTCTCTCAGACACCTTAATCCCTAACGTACAACTCCTGGCCAGTGTCAGTGAAATCAACTTTTATGATCTGAGAAACCAATCTGACTGGGAAATACACATACAGTATGTGTGATCATATATTGTAGAGCATCTTCAGCAGTCAGTGTATTGCATGCCTCTGTATGGCAGCCTTAATTTTGACCTCCCCTGACCTTTCTATTGTAAATACCAAGTGCTTAATTTGAGGGGGAACATGTTCCCCCACCTCTCTGTCGTCTCTGATTGGATCCGGCAGCTATTTGATTGGATCCGGGACCTTCCCTGTCAATCAAAATAGTGATGTTGGTCATTTATGTTTTCATCCTTCCAAATAGAGACTTTTTTGGTTGCAGCATTTTCTGTACTTTATATTTTCATGTTTTTGTTTAATTTCTTGTAATGTTTCTGATGTGGTGCTTCATAGGTGACACACAATAGACATGATTGTACATACATTGTGTCACAGAATTTTGTCAAAAATACATATAAGTTTTTAATATGCCATTCAGATTGATCATTCCAAATTGATAGATTGAAAACCAGTGTTCTGATGGGCCACATGTGCCAAATGTTGCTAACTTTATAGCCTACTGGGAGTGTAAATTTAAAATATATAATGCATAGTACTGTGTTCTATCTGTCTGTCATTCAATGTTATATGAGTTAAATATCTATCATAGTACTGTGTTCTATCTGTCTGTCTTTCAATGTTATATGAGTTAAATATCTATCATAGTACTGTGTTCTATCTGTCTGTCATTCAATGTTATATGAGTTAAATATCTATCATAGTACTGTGTTCTATCTGTCTGTCATTCAATGTTATATGAGTTAAATACTGTATCTATCATAGTACTGTGTTCTATCTGTCTGTCATTCAATGTTATATCAGTTAAATATCTATCATAGTACTGTGTTCTATCTGTCTGTCATTCAATGTTATATGAGTTAAATATCTATCATAGTACTGTGTTCTATCTGTCTGTCATTCAATGTTATATGAGTGAATATGTCTAATATTCTCAAATTCTTTTTTGAATGTGCTACATTTTTGAGCGCCCACACAAAAAAGTCTCTTAAATTCCTGTTATTTCTGTAAGATCTAGGCTACAAGCTCACAGCTTTGAGCTTAAAAAATGACAAAGAATTCTTCTAAATCTAAATCCTAATGTTTTTCAGGAACAATTGTTTCTAAGATTAATATTGCTCAAATGTTTTAATATTGTATTATTTTTCAAGAGGTGAATTTAACATAAAAAGATGCGTTCCCAGTCTAAATGGGATTATTGTCTCCAATTAAATGTGCACACCCAGTTATGTATTTATACACATGTACCATGTGTCATCAGTTTAAAGAATATGTAAACTTTAAATAAATTGTTAAACTATGTAAGAATTATTATTATTTCTATGCATTTGATTGATGTATTGACCTTGCTTATTGCTCTGGATTAAGAGCATCTGCTAAATGCCTGAATAGTTGCCCATATTGTTATACACTACTAGAATATAATTATATTGTAGGGGACAGGGCCATGAATATAATTATCATCTGAAACTGCAGTGGAAACGTATGTTGCAAATGTTGCAATTCGGACCTTTTAGCCTGCTGCACTTAATAGATTAAGCCCCCATGTTTCTACCCTCCCTCCCCGGCTCTCCCCTATAATTATCGGGTCAATTCTATAATAAAATTACACTCCATATGACTGCTTACTTGCACAATGTGTAGATCTACTACAAATAAAAGCTTTTAATATAGTACACGAGTCCACGACTGAAAAAAACTGAAAGAACTACAACCGCGACAGATTTTCCGGTCACGTGACACTTACGTCACTGCTGCTTCCGTTCTGCGTTCTTTCATTTTTCATTATGAGAATGATACACGGAATAAGCAAGACCCAGAACGGACCGCGGAGTGGTTTCGCAGTTTTTGCATTGGCTATTTTGGTTTTGTCACGTGTAAACAACAGAGTGTAAATGGACGGACCGGGATTGGTATTCCGTTTCTCGATTTGTTAATCAAAAACAAAAAACGGCAAACCAGAACTAATTGTCTCCTTTTTCGTTTTTCGTTCTTAAAAACCAAATCCAATAACAAACTATCAAAAGGTACACGGACCAAGCTGTCCCAGGACCTGAAACCATCAAAACAAACTCAACCCACTAGGAGTCACAGAGGGAAGAAAATGTTTAGTTGTAAAGAGTGTGGCAAAATGTTTAATCAAAAGGCACATCTGAAGAGTCACACAATGATCCATACAGGGGAATGGCCCTTGTCTTGTACTGTTTGTGGTAAAGGCTGTGCTAGCACAAGTAATCTAAATGTACACATGAGGACTCATACAGTGGAAAAGCCCTGTACTTGTACCATATGTGGTAAAGGTTGTCTTAACAAAAGTAATCTAACAACACACATGAGGACTCATACAGGCGGAAGGCCATTTCTTGTCCTTTTTGTGGTAAACAATGTATGTTCATTGATATGCATGTGATAATGGAGTGTAGTTGTTCACTGTGTTGACATGTGTGTTGTTTGCGTTAAATTATCAGAGTATATATTTAGTGCCATAGTCAGTTGAAATCATCACTTTGCTTTGATTGACTGGATACTTTTTTAACAGGAAAGACAATAATTTAGAAGTACAATGCAAGGTCTGCTAAAATGATGTGTTCAATAAAGCATATGGCTTGTTTCAATTTCCATTGGGGGTCCTATAGTTGGATTATTATTATTTTTGTAAACTCAGAGAACCCTCTTGGGGGGATTTAATAAAGATTACTACATGTACTCTGTGTGTGCTTTATCATTACATAATGTTATCAGAATATGTACCATAACTACTGCAACTCACAAACCACCAATATTTACAGTCGACGTTACAGAAAAAAAAGAACAAGGCCAAAGTGGCTTATACTAAGTGGACATGGATGGCAACACTGCTTCTGGTTCTCTGAGCAGGACCAGTGTGTTGATGTAGGAGGATAAACAGTAACACCTCCTCACGGCTCTCCTCCAGTATAAACAACACCTCCCTTTTGTCTTGGAGTGGAGAAACACCTCCTCCCAGCTCTCCTCTAGTTAACTGCAGTCGGGTGTCATTTCAATGTGAAAGGCTCGTAACAACTTGATGATGATGGGCCATCATCAGAGAAACATTTAAATAGACACAAGTTCCAATGTCTTCATCAACACACAGACAATGTTGTCTTCGCAAAAGAAAGAAAACCCAGAGATGTTAATAGTTTATAAAGAGATCAATTTAAAAGGTGAGTCTACTGGAATGTGAATACAACAAAGCAATGATTTCCATTTCCCCCTTTTATCTGTTGTAAAAAGCTGATCTTCCAGTTCACAATGCAATTAATGCACCACACTATTTACATAGGATTTCAAATAAGTATAGCCTAAACAGGTTAACATAGTGAAGCTACATGAACCACTTTGTTGTTGACTGTTTCCCCTTTTTTCCTTTACGCCAAATGACCAAATTAACTGATGTAAAAGCTCACAAAGTGTTGAATTGCAACACATTGTTTGGTTGTAGATTACGAACGAATTGAATGTAAAGGAGTAGTAGGCTGTACAAATAAACATACAGCTTCATCTTGCATAAGGGAATTAATTATATTGGACTAATAATCGCGCAGGCTCAGGCTGTGTGTTGATGCGTCGTTCTGTATCCTAAATAGTCCAGTTATGAGACGTTTACACAGGAGCACAGTTCAGCTATTAAAACTCAGCATTGTTTAATGATTACACAGGGTAGATTCCCCACATGAATATATAAACATATGAACAGCAAATGCATGAAAGTAAACAGAATACAAGCCTGATATTTCACAACATAAAGTTGCATCCACAGCAAGCTAGAAGACAGCGTCCACCCGAAACCAACAAGTTTCAGCTGCACTCCGGAGAGATCTCTGAAGGACCCCTTATCTGCAACTCTATATATCATTCTACCAGCAGCGGCCCTCCTTTCTCTGATTGGCCAGCAGTGCTCAAGGAACACTCTAAAGAAAGATAGTTGTTTTAGCTTAAAGGAATAGTTCACACATTTTCACATTAATCCCTCCTTGATCACTCTTTAGTGATCACTCAGTTAAAGAAATGTTGAACACAGTTTTTAATCATTTCATGTAACATGCTGAGTTTTGAACAACAACAAATCAAGGTCCAGTATTTATGAGCTAGGTGAGCAGAGGAAACCATTTTAGGCGAAACTCTTACACTAGGGGTTTTTCGTTTGTTTTTTTCTTTTTCCCCTACCATTCGGACGCTGCTCACATTATTTTGGACCATTATTGACATTCATGGAAATTCATACAACAAGCTTTACTGAATACAATGGCATAAAAATGTGTAACATTGAATATATTTCTTTATTGCAATTCTTCTGAGAGACGGGTCTTTTGCTGCGTCCCAGGAATTGATTCCGTACCCCGACAATCCAAATTTCACCCACTGCCAATTAATAGTTCACATGGCAATGAGATAAAAGGACTATCGGGAGGTTACTCTTCCAAGACACAGCCAGACTCGCCCCTCCTATTTGTATCCTTCACCCTCTATCGGACTTGATGGAGTGGTGATGCATGCGATCTTGAGGTCAAGTTGTGGGTCAAGGAATGCTCTAAAGGGGCCTTCTGTGTATAGCTATTCATTTAATCACATTCTGTGTGCCAAGGGAGTGTTGGGCGTACTGTGCCAAAAAAATGTCTAAGGAGATAAGGATATCCCTGGGAAAATATCAGTTGTTTCTTGACATACATCTATCCCATAAAAATGTTGCATCTGTTTATTATACATAATTGTGTTATGCCCCTCCTAGATAAAAATAAACATGTGTAGAATTGTAAAGAGTGTTCGATCCCAAGTTTTGTTCAGTGAAATCTGAACTAAATGTCATGTGATGAGTGAGGGGTGTCACCATGTTAAACTACGGCAGTAGACTGTGCACTTGAACTATGAATATTTAATTCCAAAAAGCCTGTGTGTGAACATAGGGACACAGCTGTCTCTACTATCTACTGAGAATCGGGAGTAGAGATTTGACAGGAAAGCAGAACGTTAACCCCCTCCTTTTATGACTCACATAAAAGCGAATAACTAGACTTGTTATTCTTTACCCCAATTAAAATCTTATAGCTGGGGAATATACATATAATATATTTATACCTCCCTCCTTGACATGCCAGTAATGGCATGGCACATGTATAAATATAGTACTTAGTTTAAACCATAGGGCACACAGTTTTGTTCCTCTTGGCATCGAATAAACAACAACGGGGAAACACAGCAGCATATAACACTAAAGTACCGGGAGACACCGCACCATGGGTAAAATTACTGACAGGGTCACGAACACACCCATCAATAACAACATTATCAATTATTGTCCCCAATGTGAAAATAGTACAAATCCAAGTTTACTATAGGCAACCATCACAATGTTGTACCACAAACCTGAGACCCTTCAGGATTTTACCGTAAGCTGGAGGTCTTTTTATGATTAGACCTGTAGGGCCGTTGTATTCTCAGAGAGACCCACCGCACACCCACACAACCAAGGCGTATATTCCTTATCAAATTGCACTGAAGTACTTTAATTTAATCTGTACACTTGAGTCCTCAGAGCGTACGTTACGCCTCAAGCAGTTGTTGGGACTTTTTTTTTTGGCTCCCAGAAATAAGAATGGCACGGTGACCATAGCCAGACAACAGCAACCCCCACCAGCTTTTCTCCGCTCAACCAGAATAACGGCAGCATCAAACAGCCTGATAATTTGAATAATAGTTGGCTGCCAAGTGAAACTACAATTTGTACTGTTACACTGTTACACGGACAAAATACTAACAATAATTTAGAATAACCCAACATGGTGTGCGCCCACGTAATCCTTCAGATCTGCCTACAAATAAATTACTACAACTAGAATTATACCAGAGGTAGGCAACCTTAGAGCATGCTTTCATTACAGTTCCGGAATTGTTTTCTGAAAAAATAACTAACATAACTTACAGGAAATGGGTGTTGTCACTTGCCCTCATTGGCATCAACAACACAAGTATAAAAGACAGTTTCCCTAGACCCATTCTAGTGGCAAGCAATACAGTAAAGACCAGTGTTGCCAGATTCTGAGAGAAATAAGTAACAATGTGTACAAAAATAACACTAACGGGAAAAATCTCGGAGGTGTCAAAAGATAAACTGGAAATAAATATCACTCAAAGAACACAATAAAGTAACACTGGCATGGCAACGTTTTGACCGGGTACACTATACAAATCAGCGTATACAACACCCTTTCTTTCTTATAGAAATGCGTACAACAAAATACCGCACTTAAAACCTAGCAGATCACATACATTTCTCAATACACGACCCTCCTTGACAAGCAAAGTAAAATCAAACAATAAAAAATAACAAAGACCTTTCTAACTGTGGATCATGACATTTCAGTTATATATAAAATAAACTTCCCCATTCAAACATCTTATTTTTTCCTCAGTATTGTTCATGTAACCTGGTGTGGTTCGGCTTATCCATTATAATTATAAATTCAAAATGATTTATCACACATTTTCCACCGCGGATCACTTCCTCATTTACTGAAAGCAGACCTGCAGAGGACTGGAGATGAGATTTATGGCTCTTTAAGTGAGCCAGAGCTCTGGGATTCGTTCCTTTCAAAGATCCGTTCTAAAGACACACTCATTCCAGTTATTTAGTTACTTTAGTTATTCACCTCTACATTGCAATAAAATAATGTTTGTACTTTTTCCACAACTACTCATTAGAAAAGAGTGGCTGCGAACCAGATCCCATCACTCGCAAAAAACCTTTCAGGAGCACGTGGTGAAATTTACCGGGGGCATAGAATGTCAATAAAACCCTGACCTCTGTCCGGGGACTGGGGAGGGAGTTGGGTGGGTTATTGCTCCGAGTCTAATGATCATTATAACACTGTCCCGACATCAAAACATGAGAGATTTTTTACTATGGGGTGTCATTAAAACTTTGTTGACACGGCACATTTGAAAAAGAAAAAACTGGCCCTACTTTTTCAAAAAGGTTACAGACAACCTCCTTTATAAAATTCAATGAACTTAAATTATCAAAAACAAACAAACAACAACAAAAAAAATAAAACAATAATAATAATAATAATACTTAAAACTATAAAAGAAATATCGTGTCATTATCATTAACAGATCTATGCATATACTGTAGTTGTAATCATCATAGGGAGAGAGAGCTTTTGCAACATCTACAGGGGGGGGGGGGGTCATATAGCCTAAGAGTGTGCATTTTTACCATGTTCCCTCCACTGTCGAGGCTGATTAAATGACACAAGCTGAAAAGTTAGGAGACAGCAAACCCATGGATAACTGTCCACTTAAGTTGAATAACTTCTACAAAACGGTTAGGGCTCATAAAACACAAACAAAATGAAACAAAATACAACAATACAACAATTGCCAAACAAAAACAAAACAACGTAGTCAGATGGTCCAACCAGGCATGTGTACGTAACTTACACATTTCAAACACACATGACATTTTTCTATAATAAGCCCTTTGCTTCTACACGTCTTCTGCCCCATATGGGTACATAACAAACATAAGTAAAGAGATAAAATAAAAGAACAACAAAACCTTATATATAATAACCAAAAAATAAAATCACAGTAAGCAACAGAGGTATGTTGCCTACGCCTACAATACAGTATAGTCACTGTGCCAGATATTCGTTTTCATGGCAGTTCTACAGCCTGGAAGGAAGAAAAAAAAATAATAATAATAATAAATAAATAAGTGATTGCCCTAAACTATACAGCTCTGTTTGCATCGCAGGATTTATATAACACTTGTGAACGCCAATCTGCAAGCACACAACATGCAATTATTATTTCCTTTAAAATGTTATATCATCTATAAATTACAGCTTTGATTGTTTCAATCTGAGGCTAATAAATCCAATACTCATTGGTCAGTGGGCCGTTGGTGAGGCAGTCACTAATGCCATAGGCTACTTTTGAGATTCTTGTCAAGCAGCCAGACAGCTGTCACTCTGGGCTCTTACGAGTTAAATAGACTACAGCTCTGTAGTCTGTTAGCTTACATTGTGATTGTTGTTGAATCAAATGAGTTTATTTCTCATCATTATGGGGACTGATACTACACATAACCCGAACAAGTGGTTACAATGATGGGGGGTAGAGTTCACTTATAGAAGTACCACTAAAAGGTTTTAAACCCACAGAAACTCATTTGCTTGTTTGCATTGGGGCCCCTTTGTACTTGATTAAAAAATAATTATAAAAATAAAATAGAAATCGAGTATTAACAAGGACACACTTTGCACGGCACCAGGACCCATACTGTAGTAATAAAAAAAAATATATATATATATATATATATATATTATCTATGAAGGGTAATGGGTGAGGTTTTTTCTATTAATTATCATTATTGCTGTCACTGCTGTCTTTATACTAGGCAGTTACATAGATCATCATACTCCTCGCACCCGACACAAACGTACACACATCCTGGCCATTCCTCACACACAGACAAAGACAAAATACACTTCCCACTAACTGACTAACAGCTGACATGTTACAATCTCTCATATACACACACTTTATCAATCAATTGTCCCCAACACTATAACACCCTTCATTCAATCTAGAAAGTATAACAGTCGTTATGCTGTTTGAAGTGTACTCAATCATTCATTAACACTACACATACAAGGTTTCGGTAGTGACAGGAGGAATGCAGAGGAATCTTCCCCTGCGCTCCTTCCCTCACACATGCACCCACTCCCACACAAACATCACTAACGAGTTTCGCTCACCCTCTCTCTCTCTCTCTCTCTCTCTCTCTCTCTTCACTCACTCACTCTCCATACCACTTGGACTTTACACACTCTGTAGGCCTACACAAACATTTAACACTTAACAAGACTTTTACATGACAGACACATGTATTGTGTGTTCACCGATCTTCGAGATTCACATGTGAACAAAACGCAACAACACAACAGATCCGGTGGCATTTGACCTTGTTCTGGACAGCTGCATTCACACTGTTTTGGACTGCAGATTAAAGCACCCTTTACTGCTTTTCCCTTTCTAATTAAAAAACATTCCGTCACAATCATGTTATAAGAGTATCTGTTCTTCAAAAAGTATGTTTGTTTTCACCATAAGGGTGGTGACGTAGAAATCCTACATAATTTCTCGCCTTTACGACTAGAACACAGCGGAATTGAAGACTCACAAAAAAAATCTGTTCACTTTGCTTCAGATGCAATATAAAATGACACAAAAAGGCTTATGTACAGCGCTATAACATTCACACATCAGCAAAGCAAAAAGATAGATTTCCCTGCCCCCCTCTCAGTTCTTTATTACATTACTAAAACTCCTTTTCTCCTGCGCTCATTAAATGCCAAAGACCTTATCTCTTACCACAGCAATAACACAAAGAGGCCTCTATGCCCTCAGCAGCTGTACATGTCTCAGGGCCATGCACCGGCCATGCACCTACGGTACAGTCTACTAAAACAAAAACAAAAAAGAAACACACCCAATGTGAAGTGAGCGGTGGTCGTGCTTGCATAACATCTTCAGACTTGGATTTAAGTCTAGGATGTACAGGCTATGCTACACACACACACTTTGCTATGGCAAAACGCAGAGAAAAAAAGCTACAGACATACGCACAGCCACCTACAGGAGCGGTTTGCACCGCTCAAAAAAAAAAATTCACTTCATAACGGTTACAAACTTTACATGATGGTCTTGCCTTCAGTTTGCCCTTATGGTCACTGCCCAAAAAGGTTGACCTTACTCAGCAGTACATAGACATAGTTATAATTAGTCATGTCTTATGACAAACAACATGATGGTATAAGGAAGACTCTCAAGACTGGACAAGTCAATCCAACAGGGCCACCCATTATGCCTAATGGCTGCTGTTGTACCAGACATGTGACTATGGGTGGCTGTCAAGGTGAGAATATTGGTCCCATTAGTCCGACGGGGCAGCAGTCCGACGGTGGTTAGGGTTATTGTTAGTGTTAGTGTTAGAGTTAGTGTTATGTTCACAAAAAGTGTAAACAATCTGGAATCATCTTGTGGTCCCTGGTTGGCACAAAATATTTTGAAATATGCCTACATATCAATTTGGGAGTCCTGTACAGAGTTACCGGAAAAGTCCTCCTCCTCAGGACCTCCATTCACAGGTCCTACTGGTGACCACCCTAGTGGACACGAATGATGGAGGTGACCAAACTCATGACAATGCCAGCATTCTGCGTTCCGCAGTAAACGTGCGTATTGCTGCGTGTTAAGACCCTGATGTTGCTGCTTTCCTCTCCTCTTTAAACCTCTTTGTGTAGGTCCTTTAAACACAGCGTTTTGCATTGGGTAAGTATTTTGATAATACATGGAGGAAGGTGGGTCTATCACTGGCCAATCTCCAATCACCTCCTGTGGGGCAGGTGTGGTTGCGCTCACTGTCAACATGCACTTAGCAAAGGCTGCATCTTGGGCAGCTGTGTGAAGTTTTTTCTTCTTTCGCTCTAATTCCTGTAGTTGTAAGAGTGCTATTTTAGTGCTCTCTGATTTTGTGTTATTTTCCTTGATGTATCTGTTGTAGTGGTGAAGCACAACAGCTTGCCATTCAGCCTGGGGTTCGACACTTAGTCCAGCGACATCCGCTAGGGTGTCACATAATTTGTCAGGGAGGCCTGTAAGAACCATGTCACGAAAGATTTGAACATGGGTATCATCTCGGTCATAATGTGAGCACATTGTATGGAAGTAATGGCTCTGGGCACGCGTAATATAGTCGTGAATGTTCTCATCAGGTTTCATTTTAAGCGTACGCATTAAGGCCACATCCGTCTTCATGGGAAACTCTAAACGGAGTGCATCCCAAAATCGTTTGCAGACTGGGGCAAGCAAAGATGTGTCTGCTATCTGCATGGTTCCTGCATTATTTTCAAATCGAGTTAACCACATAGTGCCTTTGATTCGACCCAAAATGGCCCGAAGATCTCTCACTGCAACTTCCTCATGGGCTGTCAAGCGGTTTAATTCTGTTATCCACACATTAGCACCACTAGACAGAGAGGGTAACTTGCACACGTAGGCTTCAAGATCCAGGAGTGACCATGGCTCATAAACCTGTCTGCCTATGTGATGGTCAAAGTTTACTGGAAACTGGCCACTGGGTACTTTGGTGTTTTCCTCGAAGGACAGTTTGTGCTCTGCATCACCATGGCTCAACATTGTTGGTAGCTCATGCAAGCTGGACTGTGAGCTAAGGACAGATTTATGCCTTGGAATGTGCACACCGGAGCTGGACTCCTCCAGTATGTCAGCCTGTTGTGGTGATGTAATAGGGATTATCAAGCCCTCAATTATGTTCCCTGCAGGGGCAAGGCGAAGCAGATTTTGACACACTTCCTGCACCATGCTACTGGCCCGCTGCAAGATTTCTTGCTGTTCTAGAATGTGCTTGAACAGCTCAGGGATGGTTAACCCAACCTTAACGTGTGTGGTACTCACACTGTCACTGCCTATGTCCACCTCATTGTTTGTCACTTCGACAGGATTTGTAACAACAAAGTCCTGACACTGTAAGTTAGATTGTGCATCATCGAAAATAGCCATGGGTGTGCGAGGGGAAGCAGAAGCATAAGGCGGGGGAGGCGGACCCAGCTCGGACAGATCCTGATAAAGCACTTCACATGTCAGCTGTGCTTTAGATTTTTTCTCAGGAGAAGTCAATAACAGTCTTTGATAGAAAAGGTTGGAGACTTGATAGCTTCTCAACGTATTCCTCTGTACTGCTAGAAAATACAGTTTTCTTCGTTCCTTCTTTGGCAAACCGCCAACGCTCCTCCTCGAATTTATGTATTTGGCATATTTGATCTCTTGTGACAGGCCAATGGTGGGGGTCAGTCTGTACACAGCCACATTCACGAGGGTGTAAGGTTAAGATCAGAATTCCTTCATTCTTCCATTCTGTCAATAAGCGATTGGTCCAATGGAGAAGGGAAATAGCCTTTGTCCCATGTGTGGAGTCAATGCTCCTTCCATATAAAATGAACTGCTGTTCAAACGTAGTGGCCATGTTTAAGATTTCATCAAAAGTAGTGGCCATGTTGAAGATTTCAAAGGATTGGAGAGAGGTTCTTCCTGATTTTTTCCTAAGTGTCTGCTGTCTGTCAATCGTTTTTATTTCTTATTTTTTACAACTGCAAATCTCTTCCACCCCGTCAAAACCCTAGGTTTGCCTGCTGTCACAGGACTTACGTCGCTACACGCCGCTAGCTCAAAATAAATTAATAAACAAATATTAATTTATTTCGGAGCGAATATGAGTTGTCAAACAACTTCGTCCTCAAATCCTACGATTTGTGGCATGTTTGACCTGTCATACCCACGGAAAACAGTATCAGTATTTCCCTACAAACCCCACCCCAATCACATCAGCTTTGTGTTTTGCGGCAAACCTGATAAAATATAATGACTCAAAAACGGACTGTTCTAAGACACAAACGATTGAGAGCCATTTATGGAACCGTGTTTGCCACAGCCTATGAATTATAAGTGGGTGCGCCTACCCAGTCTATCCTATAGAATCTAACCCATAAACCTTTCCCTCGTCACTTACCCCTCAAAGGGACCACACCCTAAACTGGTTCTTTTCACAAGGACAGGAACTCAGCAGCACTCAACAGCAGCCATGTGCTTGTCTGAAAGTTGGAGGAAGGAAAACAAAAACATATATATATAGTATCAAAACCTGTCGCTTATCTTTTTACTTCGAGGCTGAGCGACTAGCAGTCTCACCGTTCGTACTTCATCTCCAACGTAAAGAGCATTTAACATTTGTTTTTGATCGAGACGATAAATCTCACCGCTGCTACCTCCTCCAGCGTACAGAGCTATATTTTTGATCGAGACAATAAATCTCACCGCTGCTACCTCCTCCAGCGTACAGAGCTATATTTTTTGATCGAGACAATCGCCTCACCGCTGCTACCTTCTCCAGCGTATAGAGCATATATTTTTTGATCGAGACAATCGCCTCACCGCTGCTACCTTCTCCAGCGTATAGAGCATATATTTTTTGATCGAGACAATCGCCTCACCGCTGCTACCTTCTCCAGCGTATAGAGCATATATTTTTTGATCGAGACAATCGCCTCACCGCTGCTACCTTCTCCAGCGTATAGAGCATATATTTTTTGATCTCCTGTTGTTAACTATTATTAAAATCGATTCAAAAGAGCTAATAAACATACAGACAAAAGTCTCTCATACAGTTCTCAATATAATATGGTGCACTGAGATTAAAAGACTTAAGTTTGCACAGAAATTATTCAAATGCTATTCAAAAATCTATACCACACCTTGTCTAAGCATTTAACTCAAATTTGACCTTATATCTCAGACTTCACCAGGCAAATCTACACCCTATGACCTCAAAGCATTACTGGTAAATGTGATCTCAAACGTCACCATCCAAATCCACACAAGAAATCAGATGCTGTTCATAATTCATGTCATTATCTCTACACTCTAAAAACAATACTATCATTGACCTAAATTTGGTATAATGCAGTTTTCGTACAATACTTTACATGGTACAATTAACTATACTAAGCATATACATGCATTTTTTTAGGGATCCCTAAATTGTACCATCAAATATTGCTAAAAAACCTGCGGATGGGTCCCCAATGGACCGAAAAGTCTCCTGGACTGGACGCCTGGACTCCAGACAGGATAGACGTCGAGGGTCACCAGCTGATGCGTCGTTCTGTATCCTAAATAGTCCAGTTATGAGACGTTTACACAGGAGCACAGTTCAGCTATTAAAACTCAGCATTGTTTAATGATTACACAGGGTAGATTCCCCACATGAATATATAAACATATGAACAGCAAATGCATGAAAGTAAACAGAATACAAGCCTGATATTTCACAACATAAAGTTGCATCCACAGCAAGCTAGAAGACAGCGTCCACCCGAAACCAACAAGTTTCAGCTGCACTCCGGAGAGATCTCTGAAGGACCCCTTATCTGCAACTCTATATATCATTCTACCAGCAGCGGCCCTCCTTTCTCTGATTGGCCAGCAGTGCTCAAGGAACACTCTAGAGAAAGATAGTTGTTTTAGCTTAAAGGAATAGTTCACACATTTTCACATTAGTGTTTGCACGCATACTGCATGGTTTCATAACAAGTTGTTTCTGTTGCATCGAGGCCAACAATACATGTACAGAATAATGAGAAATAGTCTGAAAGTGAGGTCTGCGCAAATGTTTCATAGGTTGATATTCATCTGTCCAGAAATTAATCAATTATAGACTACTCACTGTATGGTCGAGTGGTCACAATAGTGCGTCCATGCATCTCTGTTATGCAACTTTGGGAAAGTTGTAAAGGCTTTGGTGGTCATCTTGTACAGTTTCCATAACATCTCCTCATAAAGAACTTCAATCGAGTGTATAATGTTTGTTTTATATGGTTTGTTAGTTGTCCTGCATGCCTTCCATAATTCCCATGGTCCATGGGTTAATGGACTGCTGTCTTCTCTCTCCCCCCAGCGCCCCCGTTCGCAAATTAATGTGTAGGCTAAACTGTTCTGATAATACAACTTGTTTTGGCTGTCCATTCATCATGTATAACTTAAACTGCGCGGTCGTATTCCAAACCAATGCATCTTAACAACATAACAAACCGACAACTAGGGCCAACCCAGCAACAACTATCGTTTCCTGTCTTACTTTCACAATAAAGTGTCTCCCGCTTACCTCCCAATGCAGCTTATTTCACGCAGGTTATTATTAACAGGAAAAAGTGTAGCTTAACCTGTGTGTTTTTGTGCAACCAAACGTGCATGGGAGAGAGAATGATGAGGGTGAGAGAGAGAGAGAGAGAGACATTGAGAAACAGAGAGAGAGAGAACTGCCGTTGTTTAGGAGTAGTACTGCACTTGGTATCACACTTTTCTCCGTCTGACCGTCTCTCTCCCGATTTTGCTAGCCCCGAAAACTACCGGTGCTAGTCCGGAAACTAGTGGTGCTTTAGCACCAAAAGCCACCGCGTAGATCCGCCACTGGTCATTGGTATGGGAGCTAACAATATAAATAACGACACAATGTGACATAGCTCTGATTACACAATGCTGTACCTTCTCTAACTGTACATTCATTCCCCATTTGCAGTTGTTTTAATTACATTTCGACACTTGCTTTGGCAATGTAAACATATGTGTTCTCATGCCAATAAAGCTCATTTGAATTGAATTGATTGGTTTATATGAGTTCTCATATGTTTGTTTATGTTACTTGTGTCACTAAACCCTTTGCCACAGACTGTACAAGTAAAGGGTTTTTCTGCTGTATGGGTCCTCATGAGCCAGGGGTAGGGCTCGATAAGCATTTCCTTCTCCCTTCCCCTTTTTCAGTATCATGGACACCTTATCAGCTTAAATGGACTGACAACATGTGCCTTGGACTTTCCCTTCTTTCTTTACTAAATAGGATTGTCATGCTCATACTGCACCAATGCACATCACTTGTGTATGTCCTGAACTGGAAATAAACTAAACTGAACTGAAACTGAACTGAACATGTGTATTTTCACGTCACCCCTTTGACTGCAGCCTTTGCCACAAACTGTACAAGAAGACAGCTTGTCTCCTGTATGAATCATGATGTGTCTGTTTAGTTTACTTTCAATATTAAAGGTTTTATATTCAATTTTATATAACAATTCAAGTGTTGTTGTTTGGAGTGAAGTGTTATCTGCACATTTCTTAAGTAACAATTTAAGGACTTTTTAATACCTCTAAAATGACAAATTAAACATTGGCCAAATTGTCAAATATTAGAGGCAGACATTGTGAAAATAGCCAATCTACATCCTCACAACACGAGGTGTTGTGAGCATGTAGATCTGCTATTTTCACAATAGAACCGTGTTATGTAAAATATAATGCCTCAACTCTTAGTGCTTGTCAGTGTTTTTGGGGGGAATTCCTTAAAATATGATTATTTTGGGGGTCACAGACTGAAAAGGTTGATAAGCACTGGTTTAGGGTCCTTGTCATGCCAAGGACCCTCGATTTAATATGAATTTGGCCGCGGACCCCCATCTGAAAATATGCTGTGCCAGATTACAAGATTTCTAATAAAATAAAATAAATCCTTTACCTCGTTTTGCTGGAGACCCCCTGGGACCCCCTTTGAGAACCAACGGATTATTAGGCTTGTCTTTCAAAGTGGCCATCAAATGGTGAACACATCTCAGTGAATGCCCACCCCACTTCTGCAATACAAGATGGAAAACTTGGTTGACTGTAGGCGACAACCACTGGCACCTAACTCTGTCCCCACTAGGGGGAGCACAAAGCACAAAGGTTTTGTTCAAGAATGGGTGTTATAGACCTTTGTGCAAGACTGCTAAACATTACAGCAATCAAATGTCAAATTATGAAGTCAAAATGTGTATTTTGTACTGTATGGGGGAGTTCAGATGTGCAGGGACTTGAAGGGTTAACTATTGTCCAGCAGAGGAATGATATCATCTCGTTTCTTGTGGTGGCTTTGCATGCTCCAGAACAGCAGAACAGTGTCTGTCCCCATTTCATGTAAAATTATCCTGCCTCCATCTCCTTTGAAAACAATGAAAACACAAGCTGGTGTAGAGGACTGTGGAACACCACAACCAACTAGTGATAACTATCTTCTCTCTTCACACCGTTCTGAATCAGAAACTGATGACAGTGATGAGTGGGAGGAGACCAGGGGAGATCAGTCAGCTTTAAACAAACTGAAATCCCACACAAAAAATGTGGGAGGACAGGGCAAGCTGTCCCAGGACCTGAAACCATCAAAACAAACTCAACCCACTAGGAGTCACAGAGGGAAGAAAATGTTTAGTTGTAAAGAGTGTGGCAAAAGCCCTGTACTTGTACCATATGTGGTAAAGGTTGTCTTAACAAAAGTAATCTAAAAACACACATGAGTACTCATAGAGGCGGAAGGTCATTTTCTTGTCCTTTTTGTGGTAAACAATGTAGTCACAGGGGTGATCTTAAAATACACATGAGGACGCATACAGGATACAATGCAATTAATGCACCACACTATTTTCATAGGATTTCAAATAAGTATAGCCTAAACAGGTTAACATAGTGAAGCTACATGAACCACTTTGTTGTTGACTGTTTCCCCTTTTTCCTTTACGCCAAATGACCAAATTAACTGATGTAAAAGCTCACAAAGTGTTGAATTGCAACACATCATTTGTTTGTAGATTATTATTCACTTTCTGTGAATGTTTGCCTATTATGACTATGATAATGATTATTATGAGGGTTCACGTGGTTTGCTGGGATCCCCCTGAAACACCTAAGCCACCCACATGTTTACATATATCATGTCTTGTCTTATTTCTGGGATTTGCAAAGCTCTTTGTGCTGGAGTGTTTGCTGGTGAATCATTTTTTCTTTGTTCCTTTGTCAGTTTTTAAATGTTTTTACCAAACACAAGAAATGCACCAAACAGATACCAGTAGGCCTATATCAATTAAACCTACTTTACAAATATGTAAGTATATTTGTATTAATAGAGCTCTAAGCTAAATAAATAAACAAACAAACAAACAAACAAACAAAGGTTTTGTTCAAGAATGGGTGTTATAGACCTTTGTGCAAGACTGGGAGGACAGGGCAAGCTGTCCCAGGACCTGAAACCATCAAAACAAACTCAACCCACTAGGAGTCACAGAGGGAAGAAAATGTTTAGTTGTAAAGAGTGTGGCAAAATGTTTAATCAAAGGGCACATCTGAAGAGTCACACAATGATCCATACAGGGGAATGGCCCTTGTCTTGTACTGTTTGTGGTAAAGGCTGTGCTAGCACAAGTAATCTAAATGTACACATGAGAACTCATACAGTGGAAAAGCCCTGTACTTGTACCATATGTGGTAAAGGTTGTCTTAACAAAAGTAATCTAAAAACACACATGAGGACTCATACAGCTCATACAGGCGGAAGGCCATTTTCGTGTTCTTTTTGTGGTAAACAATGTAGTCACAGGGGTGATCTTAAAATACACATGAGGACGCATACAGGATACATGCAATAATTATTATGTTCATTGATATGCATGTAATAATGGAGTGTAGTTGTTCACTGTGTTGACATGTGTGTTGTTTGCGTTAAATTATCAGAGTATATATTTAGTGCCATAGTCAGTTGAAATCATCACTTTGCTTTGATTGACTGGATACTTTTTTAACAGGAAAGACAATAATTTAGAAGTACAATGCAAGGTCTGCTAAAATGATGTGTTCAATAAAGCATATGGCTTGTTTCAATTTCCATTGGGGGTCCTATAGTTGGATTATTATTATTTTTGTAAACTCAGAGAACCCTCTTGGGGGGATTTAATAAAGATTACTACATGTACTCTGTGTGTGCTTTATCATTACATAATGTTATCAGAATATGTACCATAACTACTGCAACCACCAATATTTACAGTCGACTTTACAGAAAAAAAACAAGGCCAAAGTGGCTTATACTAAGTGGACATGGCAACACTGCTTCTGGTTCTCTGAGCAGGACCAGTGTGTTGATGTAGGAGGATAAACAGTAACACCTCCTCACGGCTCTCCTCCAGTATAAACAACACCTCCCTTTTGTCTTGGAGTGGAGAAACACCTCCTCCCAGCTCTCCTCTAGTTAACTGCAGTCGGGTGTCATTTCAATGTGAAAGGCTCGTAACAACTTGATGATGATGGGCCATCATCAGAGAAACATTTAAATAGACACAAGTTCCAATGTCTTCATCAACACACCTAACCCTAACCCTAACCCTCGCAAAATAAAGAAAACCCAGAGATGTTAATAGTTTATAAAGAGATCAATTTAAAAGGTGAGTCTACTGGAATGTGAATACAACAAAGCAATGATTTCCATTTCCCCCTTTTATCTGTTGTAAAAAGCTGATCTTCCAGTTCACAATGCAATTAATGCACCACACTATTTTCATAGGATTTCAAATAAGTATAGCCTAAACAGGTTAACATAGTGAAGCTATATGAACCACTTTGTTGTTGACTGTTTCCCCTTTTTTCCTTTACGCCAAATGACCAAATTAACTGATGTAAAAGCTCACAAAGTGTTGAATTGCAACACATTGTTTGGTTGTAGATTACGAACATATTGAATGTAAAGGAGTAGTAGGCTGTACAAATAAACATACAGCTTCATCTTGCATAAGGGAATTAATTATATTGGACTAATAATCGTGCAGGCTCAGGCTGTGTGTTTGCACGCATACTGCATGGTTTCATAACAAGTTGTTTCTGTTGCATCGAGGCCAACAATACATGTACAGAATAATGAGAAATAGTCTGAAAGTGAGGTCTGCGCAAATGTTTCATAGGTTGATATTCATCTGTCCAGAAATTAATCAATTATAGACTACTCACTGTATGGTCGAGTGGTCACAATAGTGCGTCCATGCATCTCTGTTATGCAACTTTGGGAAAGTTGTAAAGGCTTTGGTGGTCATCTTGTACAGTTTCCATAACATCTCCTCATAAAGAACTTCAATCGAGTGTATAATGTTTGTTTTATATGGTTTGTTAGTTGTCCTGCATGCCTTCCATAATTCCCATGGTCCATGGGTTAATGGACTGCTGTCTTCTCTCTCCCCCCAGCGCCCCCGTTCGCAAATTAATGTGTAGGCTAAACTGTTCTGATAATACAACTTGTTTTGGCTGTCCATTCATCATGTATAACTTAAACTGCGCGGTCGTATTCCAAACCAATGCATCTTAACAACATAACAAACCGACAACTAGGGCCAACCCAGCAACAACTATCGTTTCCTGTCTTACTTTCACAATAAAGTGTCTCCCGCTTACCTCCCAATGCAGCTTATTTCACGCAGGTTATTATTAACAGGAAAAAGTGTAGCTTAACCTGTGTGTTTTTGTGCAACCAAACGTGCATGGGAGAGAGAATGATGAGGGTGAGAGAGAGAGAGAGAGAGACATTGAGAAACAGAGAGAGAGAGAGAACTGCCGTTGTTTAGGAGTAGTACTGCACTTGGTATCACACTTTTCTCCGTCTGACCGTCTCTCTCCCGATTTTGCTAGCCCCGAAAACTACCGGTGCTAGTCCGGAAACTAGTGGTGCTTTAGCACCAAAAGCCACCGCGTAGATCCGCCACTGGTCATTGGTATGGGAGCTAACAATATAAATAACGACACAATGTGACATAGCTCTGATTACACAATGCTGTACCTTCTCTAACTGTACATTCATTCCCCATTTGCAGTTGTTTTAATTACATTTCGACACTTGCTTTGGCAATGTAAACATATGTGTTCTCATGCCAATAAAGCTCATTTGAATTGAATTGATTGGTTTATATGAGTTCTCATATGTTTGTTTATGTTACTTGTGTCACTAAACCCTTTGCCACAGACTGTACAAGTAAAGGGTTTTTCTGCTGTATGGGTCCTCATGAGCCAGGGGTAGGGCTCGATAAGCATTTCCTTCTCCCTTCCCCTTTTTCAGTATCATGGACACCTTATCAGCTTAAATGGACTGACAACATGTGCCTTGGACTTTCCCTTCTTTCTTTACTAAATAGGATTGTCATGCTCATACTGCACCAATGCACATCACTTGTGTATGTCCTGAACTGGAAATAAACTAAACTGAACTGAAACTGAACTGAACATGTGTATTTTCACGTCACCCCTTTGACTGCAGCCTTTGCCACAAACTGTACAAGAAGACAGCTTGTCTCCTGTATGAATCATGATGTGTCTGTTTAGTTTACTTTCAATATTAAAGGTTTTATATTCAATTTTATATAACAATTCAAGTGTTGTTGTTTGGAGTGAAGTGTTATCTGCACATTTCTTAAGTAACAATTTAAGGACTTTTTAATACCTCTAAAATGACAAATTAAACATTGGCCAAATTGTCAAATATTAGAGGCAGACATTGTGAAAATAGCCAATCTACATCCTCACAACACGAGGTGTTGTGAGCATGTAGATCTGCTATTTTCACAATAGAACCGTGTTATGTAAAATATAATGCCTCAACTCTTAGTGCTTGTCAGTGTTTTTGGGGGGAATTCCTTAAAATATGATTATTTTGGGGGTCACAGACTGAAAAGGTTGATAAGCACTGGTTTAGGGTCCTTGTCATGCCAAGGACCCTCGATTTAATATGAATTTGGCCGCGGACCCCCATCTGAAAATATGCTGTGCCAGATTACAAGATTTCTAATAAAATAAAATAAATCCTTTTCCTCGTTTTGCTGGAGACCCCCTGGGACCCCCTTTGAGAACCAACGGATTATTAGGCTTGTCCTTCAAAGTGGCCATCAAATGGTGAACACATCTCAGTGAATGCCCACCCCACTTCTGCAATACAAGATGGAAAACTTGGTTGACTGTAGGCGACAACCACTGGCACCTAACTCTGTCCCCACTAGGGGGAGCACAAAGCACAAAGGTTTTGTTCAAGAATGGGTGTTATAGACCTTTGTGCAAGACTGCTAAACATTACAGCAATCAAATGTCAAATTATGAAGTCAAAATGTGTATTTTGTACTGTATGGGGGAGTTCAGATGTGCAGGGACTTGAAGGGTTAACTATTGTCCAGCAGAGGAATGATATCATCTCGTTTCTTGTGGTGACTTTGCATGCTCCAGAACAGCAGAACAGTGTCTGTCCCCATTTCATGTAAAATTATCCTGCCTCCATCTCCTTTGAAAACAATGAAAACACAAGCTGGTGTAGAGGACTGTGGAACACCACAACCAACTAGTGATAACTATCTTCTCTCTTCACACCGTTCTGAATCAGAAACTGATGACAGTGATGAGTGGGAGGAGACCAGGGGAGATCAGTCAGCTTTAAACAAACTGAAATCCCACACAAAAAATGTGGGAGGACAGGGCAAGCTGTCCCAGGACCTGAAACCATCAAAACAAACTCAACCCACTAGGAGTCACAGAGGGAAGAAAATGTTTAGTTGTAAAGAGTGTGGCAAAAGCCCTGTACTTGTACGATATGTGGTAAAGGTTGTCTTAACAAAAGTAATCTAAAAACACACATGAGTACTCATACAGGCGGAAGGTCATTTTCTTGTCCTTTTTGTGGTAAACAATGTAGTCACAGGGGTGATCTTAAAATACACATGAGGACGCATACAGGATACAATGCAATTAATGCACCACACTATTTTCATAGGATTTCAAATAAGTATAGCCTAAACAGGTTAACATAGTGAAGCTACATGAACCACTTTGTTGTTGACTGTTTCCCCTTTTTCCTTTACGCCAAATGACCAAATTAACTGATGTAAAAGCTCACAAAGTGTTGAATTGCAACACATCATTTGGTTGTAGATTATTATTCACTTTCTGTGAATGTTTGCCTATTATGACTATGATAATGATTATTATGAGGGTTCACGTGGTTTGCTGGGATCCCCCTGAAACACCTAAGCCACCCACATGTTTACATATATCATGTCTTGTCTTATTTCTGGGATTTGCAAAGCTCTTTGTGCTGGAGTGTTTGCTGGTGAATCATTTTTTCTTTGTTCCTTTGTCAGTTTTTAAATGTTTTTACCAAACACAAGAAATGCACCAAACAGATACCAGTAGGCCTATATCAATTAAACCTACTTTACAAATATGTAAGTATATTTGTATTAATAGAGCTCTAAGCTAAATAAACAAACAAACAAACAAACAAACAAACAAACAAAGGTTTTGTTCAAGAATGGGTGTTATAGACCTTTGTGCAAGACTGGGAGGACAGGGCAAGCTGTCCCAGGACCTGAAACCATCAAAACAAACTCAACCCACTAGGAGTCACAGAGGGAAGAAAATGTTTAGTTGTAAAGAGTGTGGCAAAATGTTTAATCAAAGGGCACATCTGAAGAGTCACACAATGATCCATACAGGCCCTTGTCTTGTACTGTTTGTGGTAAAGGCTGTGCTAGCACAAGCAATCTAAATGTACACATGAGAACTCATACAGTGGAAAAGCCCTGTACTTGTACCATATGTGGTAAAGGTTGTCTTAACAAAAGTAATCTAAAAACACACATGAGGACTCATACAGCTCATACAGGCGGAAGGCCATTTTCGTGTCCTTTTTGTGGTAAACAATGTAGTCACAGGGGTGATCTTAAAATACACATGAGGACGCATACAGGATACATGCAATAATTATTATGTTCATTGATATGCATGTAATAATGGAGTGTAGTTGTTCACTGTGTTGACATGTGTGTTGTTTGCGTTAAATTATCAGAGTATATATTTAGTGCCATAGTCAGTTGAAATCATCACTTTGCTTTGATTGACTGGATACTTTTTTAACAGGAAAGACAATAATTTAGAAGTACAATGCAAGGTCTGCTAAAATGATGTGTTCAATAAAGCATATGGCTTGTTTCAATTTCCATTGGGGGTCCTATAGTTGGATTATTATTATTTTTGTAAACTCAGAGAACCCTCTTGGGGGGATTTAATAAAGATTACTACATGTACTCTGTGTGTGCTTTATCATTACATAATGTTATCAGAATATGTACCATAACTACTGCAACCACCAATATTTACAGTCGACTTTACAGAAAAAAAACAAGGCCAAAGTGGCTTATACTAAGTGGACATGGCAACACTGCTTCTGGTTCTCTGAGCAGGACCAGTGTGTTGATGTAGGAGGATAAACAGTAACACCTCCTCACGGCTCTCCTCCAGTATAAACAACACCTCCCTTTTGTCTTGGAGTGGAGAAACACCTCCTCCCAGCTCTCCTCTAGTTAACTGCAGTCGGGTGTCATTTCAATGTGAAAGGCTCGTAACAACTTGATGATGATGGGCCATCATCAGAGAAACATTTAAATAGACACAAGTTCCAATGTCTTCATCAACACACCTAACCCTAACCCTAACCCTCGCAAAATAAAGAAAACCCAGAGATGTTAATAGTTTATAAAGAGATCAATTTAAAAGGTGAGTCTACTGGAATGTGAATACAACAAAGCAATGATTTCCATTTCCCCCTTTTATCTGTTGTAAAAAGCTGATCTTCCAGTTCACAATGCAATTAATGCACCACACTATTTTCATAGGATTTCAAATAAGTATAGCCTAAACAGGTTAACATAGTGAAGCTATATGAACCACTTTGTTGTTGACTGTTTCCCCTTTTTTCCTTTACGCCAAATGACCAAATTAACTGATGTAAAAGCTCACAAAGTGTTGAATTGCAACACATTGTTTGGTTGTAGATTACGAACATATTGAATGTAAAGGAGTAGTAGGCTGTACAAATAAACATACAGCTTCATCTTGCATAAGGGAATTAATTATATTGGACTAATAATCGTGCAGGCTCAGGCTGTGTGTTTGCACGCATACTGCATGGTTTCATAACAAGTTGTTTCTGTTGCATCGAGGCCAACAATACATGTACAGAATAATGAGAAATAGTCTGAAAGTGAGGTCTGCGCAAATGTTTCATAGGTTGATATTCATCTGTCCAGAAATTAATCAATTATAGACTACTCACTGTATGGTCGAGTGGTCACAATAGTGCGTCCATGCATCTCTGTTATGCAACTTTGGGAAAGTTGTAAAGGCTTTGGTGGTCATCTTGTACAGTTTCCATAACATCTCCTCATAAAGAACTTCAATCGAGTGTATAATGTTTGTTTTATATGGTTTGTTAGTTGTCCTGCATGCCTTCCATAATTCCCATGGTCCATGGGTTAATGGACTGCTGTCTTCTCTCTCCCCCCCAGCGCCCCTGTTCGCAAATTAATGTGTAGGCTAAACTGTTCTGATAATACAACTTGTTTTGGCTGTCCATTCATCATGTATAACTTAAACTGCGCGGTCGTATTCCAAACCAATGCATCTTAACAACATAACAAACCGACAACTAGGGCCAACCCAGCAACAACTATCGTTTCCTGTCTTACTTTCACAATAAAGTGTCTCCCGCTTACCTCCCAATGCAGCTTATTTCACGCAGGTTATTATTAACAGGAAAAAGTGTAGCTTAACCTGTGTGTTTTTGTGCAACCAAACGTGCATGGGAGAGAGAATGATGAGGGTGAGAGAGAGAGAGAGAGAGACATTGAGAAACAGAGAGAGAGAGAGAACTGCCGTTGTTTAGGAGTAGTACTGCACTTGGTATCACACTTTTCTCCGTCTGACCGTCTCTCTCCCGATTTTGCTAGCCCCGAAAACTACCGGTGCTAGTCCGGAAACTAGTGGTGCTTTAGCACCAAAAGCCACCGCGTAGATCCGCCACTGGTCATTGGTATGGGAGCTAACAATATAAATAACGACACAATGTGACATAGCTCTGATTACACAATGCTGTACCTTCTCTAACTGTACATTCATTCCCCATTTGCAGTTGTTTTAATTACATTTCGACACTTGCTTTGGCAATGTAAACATATGTGTTCTCATGCCAATAAAGCTCATTTGAATTGAATTGATTGGTTTATATGAGTTCTCATATGTTTGTTTATGTTACTTGTGTCACTAAACCCTTTGCCACAGACTGTACAAGTAAAGGGTTTTTCTGCTGTATGGGTCCTCATGAGCCAGGGGTAGGGCTCGATAAGCATTTCCTTCTCCCTTCCCCTTTTTCAGTATCATGGACACCTTATCAGCTTAAATGGACTGACAACATGTGCCTTGGACTTTCCCTTCTTTCTTTACTAAATAGGATTGTCATGCTCATACTGCACCAATGCACATCACTTGTGTATGTCCTGAACTGGAAATAAACTAAACTGAACTGAAACTGAACTGAACATGTGTATTTTCACGTCACCCCTTTGACTGCAGCCTTTGCCACAAACTGTACAAGAAGACAGCTTGTCTCCTGTATGAATCATGATGTGTCTGTTTAGTTTACTTTCAATATTAAAGGTTTTATATTCAATTTTATATAACAATTCAAGTGTTGTTGTTTGGAGTGAAGTGTTATCTGCACATTTCTTAAGTAACAATTTAAGGACTTTTTAATACCTCTAAAATGACAAATTAAACATTGGCCAAATTGTCAAATATTAGAGGCAGACATTGTGAAAATAGCCAATCTACATCCTCACAACACGAGGTGTTGTGAGCATGTAGATCTGCTATTTTCACAATAGAACCGTGTTATGTAAAATATAATGCCTCAACTCTTAGTGCTTGTCAGTGTTTTTGGGGGGAATTCCTTAAAATATGATTATTTTGGGGGTCACAGACTGAAAAGGTTGATAAGCACTGGTTTAGGGTCCTTGTCATGCCAAGGACCCTCGATTTAATATGAATTTGGCCGCGGACCCCCATCTGAAAATATGCTGTGCCAGATTACAAGATTTCTAATAAAATAAAATAAATCCTTTTCCTCGTTTTGCTGGAGACCCCCTGGGACCCCCTTTGAGAACCAACGGATTATTAGGCTTGTCCTTCAAAGTGGCCATCAAATGGTGAACACATCTCAGTGAATGCCCACCCCACTTCTGCAATACAAGATGGAAAACTTGGTTGACTGTAGGCGACAACCACTGGCACCTAACTCTGTCCCCACTAGGGGGAGCACAAAGCACAAAGGTTTTGTTCAAGAATGGGTGTTATAGACCTTTGTGCAAGACTGCTAAACATTACAGCAATCAAATGTCAAATTATGAAGTCAAAATGTGTATTTTGTACTGTATGGGGGAGTTCAGATGTGCAGGGACTTGAAGGGTTAACTATTGTCCAGCAGAGGAATGATATCATCTCGTTTCTTGTGGTGACTTTGCATGCTCCAGAACAGCAGAACAGTGTCTGTCCCCATTTCATGTAAAATTATCCTGCCTCCATCTCCTTTGAAAACAATGAAAACACAAGCTGGTGTAGAGGACTGTGGAACACCACAACCAACTAGTGATAACTATCTTCTCTCTTCACACCGTTCTGAATCAGAAACTGATGACAGTGATGAGTGGGAGGAGACCAGGGGAGATCAGTCAGCTTTAAACAAACTGAAATCCCACACAAAAAATGTGGGAGGACAGGGCAAGCTGTCCCAGGACCTGAAACCATCAAAACAAACTCAACCCACTAGGAGTCACAGAGGGAAGAAAATGTTTAGTTGTAAAGAGTGTGGCAAAAGCCCTGTACTTGTACGATATGTGGTAAAGGTTGTCTTAACAAAAGTAATCTAAAAACACACATGAGTACTCATACAGGCGGAAGGTCATTTTCTTGTCCTTTTTGTGGTAAACAATGTAGTCACAGGGGTGATCTTAAAATACACATGAGGACGCATACAGGATACAATGCAATTAATGCACCACACTATTTTCATAGGATTTCAAATAAGTATAGCCTAAACAGGTTAACATAGTGAAGCTACATGAACCACTTTGTTGTTGACTGTTTCCCCTTTTTCCTTTACGCCAAATGACCAAATTAACTGATGTAAAAGCTCACAAAGTGTTGAATTGCAACACATCATTTGGTTGTAGATTATTATTCACTTTCTGTGAATGTTTGCCTATTATGACTATGATAATGATTATTATGAGGGTTCACGTGGTTTGCTGGGATCCCCCTGAAACACCTAAGCCACCCACATGTTTACATATATCATGTCTTGTCTTATTTCTGGGATTTGCAAAGCTCTTTGTGCTGGAGTGTTTGCTGGTGAATCATTTTTTCTTTGTTCCTTTGTCAGTTTTTAAATGTTTTTACCAAACACAAGAAATGCACCAAACAGATACCAGTAGGCCTATATCAATTAAACCTACTTTACAAATATGTAAGTATATTTGTATTAATAGAGCTCTAAGCTAAATAAACAAACAAACAAACAAACAAACAAACAAACAAACAAAGGTTTTGTTCAAGAATGGGTGTTATAGACCTTTGTGCAAGACTGGGAGGACAGGGCAAGCTGTCCCAGGACCTGAAACCATCAAAACAAACTCAACCCACTAGGAGTCACAGAGGGAAGAAAGTGTTTAGTTGTAAAGAGTGTGGCAAAATGTTTAATCAAAGGGCACATCTGAAGAGTCACACAATGATCCATACAGGCCCTTGTCTTGTACTGTTTGTGGTAAAGGCTGTGCTAGCACGAGCAATCTAAATGTACACATGAGAACTCATACAGTGGAAAAGCCCTGTACTTGTACCATATGTGGTAAAGGTTGTCTTAACAAAAGTAATCTAAAAACACACATGAGGACTCATACAGCTCATACAGGCGGAAGGCCATTTTCGTGTCCTTTTTGTGGTAAACAATGTAGTCACAGGGGTGATCTTAAAATACACATGAGGACGCATACAGGATACATGCAATAATTATTATGTTCATTGATATGCATGTAATAATGGAGTGTAGTTGTTCACTGTGTTGACATGTGTGTTGTTTGCGTTAAATTATCAGAGTATATATTTAGTGCCATAGTCAGTTGAAATCATCACTTTGCTTTGATTGACTGGATACTTTTTTAACAGGAAAGACAATAATTTAGAAGTACAATGCAAGGTCTGCTAAAATGATGTGTTCAATAAAGCATATGGCTTGTTTCAATTTCCATTGGGGGTCCTATAGTTGGATTATTATTATTTTTGTAAACTCAGAGAACCCTCTTGGGGGGATTTAATAAAGATTACTACATGTACTCTGTGTGTGCTTTATCATTACATAATGTTATCAGAATATGTACCATAACTACTGCAACCACCAATATTTACAGTCGACTTTACAGAAAAAAAACAAGGCCAAAGTGGCTTATACTAAGTGGACATGGCAACACTGCTTCTGGTTCTCTGAGCAGGACCAGTGTGTTGATGTAGGAGGATAAACAGTAACACCTCCTCACGGCTCTCCTCCAGTATAAACAACACCTCCCTTTTGTCTTGGAGTGGAGAAACACCTCCTCCCAGCTCTCCTCTAGTTAACTGCAGTCGGGTGTCATTTCAATGTGAAAGGCTCGTAACAACTTGATGATGATGGGCCATCATCAGAGAAACATTTAAATAGACACAAGTTCCAATGTCTTCATCAACACACCTAACCCTAACCCTAACCCTCGCAAAATAAAGAAAACCCAGAGATGTTAATAGTTTATAAAGAGATCAATTTAAAAGGTGAGTCTACTGGAATGTGAATACAACAAAGCAATGATTTCCATTTCCCCCTTTTATCTGTTGTAAAAAGCTGATCTTCCAGTTCACAATGCAATTAATGCACCACACTATTTTCATAGGATTTCAAATAAGTATAGCCTAAACAGGTTAACATAGTGAAGCTATATGAACCACTTTGTTGTTGACTGTTTCCCCTTTTTTCCTTTACGCCAAATGACCAAATTAACTGATGTAAAAGCTCACAAAGTGTTGAATTGCAACACATTGTTTGGTTGTAGATTACGAACATATTGAATGTAAAGGAGTAGTAGGCTGTACAAATAAACATACAGCTTCATCTTGCATAAGGGAATTAATTATATTGGACTAATAATCGTGCAGGCTCAGGCTGTGTGTTTGCACGCATACTGCATGGTTTCATAACAAGTTGTTTCTGTTGCATCGAGGCCAACAATACATGTACAGAATAATGAGAAATAGTCTGAAAGTGAGGTCTGCGCAAATGTTTCATAGGTTGATATTCATCTGTCCAGAAATTAATCAATTATAGACTACTCACTGTATGGTCGAGTGGTCACAATAGTGCGTCCATGCATCTCTGTTATGCAACTTTGGGAAAGTTGTAAAGGCTTTGGTGGTCATCTTGTACAGTTTCCATAACATCTCCTCATAAAGAACTTCAATCGAGTGTATAATGTTTGTTTTATATGGGTTGTTAGTTGTCCTGCATGCCTTCCATAATTCCCATGGTCCATGGGTTAATGGACTGCTGTCTTCTCTCTCCCCCCCAGCGCCCCCGTTCGCAAATTAATGTGTAGGCTAAACTGTTCTGATAATACAACTTGTTTTGGCTGTCCATTCATCATGTATAACTTAAACTGCGCGGTCGTATTCCAAACCAATGCATCTTAACAACATAACAAACCGACAACTAGGGCCAACCCAGCAACAACTATCGTTTCCTGTCTTACTTTCACAATAAAGTGTCTCCCGCTTACCTCCCAATGCAGCTTATTTCACGCAGGTTATTATTAACAGGAAAAAGTGTAGCTTAACCTGTGTGTTTTTGTGCAACCAAACGTGCATGGGAGAGAGAATGATGAGGGTGAGAGAGAGAGAGAGAGAGAGACATTGAGAAACAGAGAGAGAGAGAACTGCCGTTGTTTAGGAGTAGTACTGCACTTGGTATCACACTTTTCTCCGTCTGACCGTCTCTCTCCCGATTTTGCTAGCCCCGAAAACTACCGGTGCTAGTCCGGAAACTAGTGGTGCTTTAGCACCAAAAGCCACCGCGTAGATCCGCCACTGGTCATTGGTATGGGAGCTAACAATATAAATAACGACACAATGTGACATAGCTCTGATTACACAATGCTGTACCCTCTCTAACTGTACATTCATTCCCCATTTGCAGTTGTTTTAATTACATTTCGACACTTGCTTTGGCAATGTAAACATATGTGTTCTCATGCCAATAAAGCTCATTTGAATTGAATTGATTGGTTTATATGAGTTCTCATATGTTTGTTTATGTTACTTGTGTCACTAAACCCTTTGCCACAGACTGTACAAGTAAAGGGTTTTTCTGCTGTATGGGTCCTCATGAGCCAGGGGTAGGGCTCGATAAGCATTTCCTTCTCCCTTCCCCTTTTTCAGTATCATGGACACCTTATCAGCTTAAATGGACTGACAACATGTGCCTTGGACTTTCCCTTCTTTCTTTACTAAATAAGATTGTCATGCTCATACTGCACCAATGCACATCACTTGTGTATGTCCTGAACTGGAAATAAACTAGAGAGTATTTGTGGGAGGTTTTAAAATCTTATGGTTTTAAAAAGGAATTCATCGATTTGATTAAATTACTGTATTCAGAGTCCACAGTACAGGTAAACGTAAATGGTGTTTTGACTGAAACATTTGAAATTAAGAGGGGCGTAAAACAAGGTTGTCCAGCCTCAGCAGCCCTCTATATTTTGGCTATTAACCCTTTATTAAAAAGATTAAAAAACGATAAAAGACTAACAGGCATTAAAACTAGTGGAGGTGAGCGTGTGGTCGTCCTGGCCTATGCCGACGACGTAACAGTCATTGTTAAAAATGAGAAAGAGTTTGATATTGTAAAGGAGCATCTAGCATTTTATGAAGAGGTCTCCGGATCAAAGTTAAATCAGAATAAAACAGAAGGTGTCTGGTTCGGGAGGAGAGAGGCAAGGCCAAATGTTAACATACAAGTTACAGATACTATGACAGTGCTCGGTATAACATTTAGTAATAACGATTCCTATGGAAAAAATTGGGAGGAAAAAGATAAAGAAATTAAGGAGGAACTAAATAAATGGGAAAACAAGTCTATGTGTTACAGAACCAAGATAATAATTATTAAGTCATATATTCTTTCTAAATGTTTATTCTTAGCAACCATTTTTCCACCGAAGGACCAGACACTGAAAAAAATTAATAAAACTCTGGTTAACTTTATATGGGGAACTACTAGAGAGGTGACAAAAAGAGACCTGCTCTATAAAAGTAAAAAGAATGGAGGGCTAGGGGCTGTGGATTTTGGGCTCAAACTAAAGATTTCGTTTTGTAAAAATGTTGCATCTGGTTTTAAAAGAAGCGCTGTTTGGATTGGAGAGGCTCTGAGCTGGACCAAAAAGAATGGTAGGGCAAGGAGCTCATTTCCATATTATAAAATTATGTATGGGGATTTAATAGCTATTTCTGAACATTTGAATATTGACTGGGTTGAAATGTCCAGCAAAAGTATTTATGAATTTTTGTGTGATGATTTATATGGTGGCATCTTCCCTTATAAAAACCTTAATGATGTGCAAAAACAGGTCTGCCTTAAAAATATTTGGAGTAAAAATGTTTCTGAAAAAAAGAGGGATGTAATGTGGCTGGTCTCCGTTAGGAGGCTAGCAGTAAGGGCAGTGGTAAAATGGAGCTGCTTTGTGAAAACTGTAAAATGTCCTGTAGAAAACTGTAATGATGATGAGTCCATAGAGCACCTGTTCGTGGATTGTCAAAGGTCAAGATATGTATGGGGGAAAATGTCACAACTTGGTTTTAATATAAAGGTCTCGTATAATGCTGTAATGTACGGGGTTTTTGAAGAAAACATGTCCGCCATGGACCAAGAATTCTTTTGGTCTATTATTTGCACTGTTGTGAATAAATTGTGGAACACTAGGAGTGCCATGGTCATTCACCAGGAGACCATTTCTGGGGAGGTAGTCTTCAAACAAGTAAAAACTGAGCTCAGAAGGCAACGAACACTGGACTCTAAACATAACAAACTGAAGCCATGGCACCTTTTGAACTTGTAAAAAAGAAAAAAAAACATCTATTTCTATTTTTCTATATTTATTATATTTCTATTTTCTTGTTTTGTATGCTTTTCTCTTCGATGTAAAAAAGAAGGAAAAGGTGAGGGTTAAACAAAAAAAAAGTAATGCCCTTACATATTATATTATAATTGTGTAATTACTTAATGTATGACTGTATTTATGACTTATTTGAATGCTTAAAATGATTGTAAACCTGCAAAATGATTGTAAACCTGCACAATTTTCAATAAAGTCTATTTAAAAAGCAAAGAAATAAACTAAACTGAACTGAAACTGAACTGAACATGTGTATTTTCACGTCACCCCTTTGACTGCAGCCTTTGCCACAAACTGTACAAGAAGACAGCTTGTCTCCTGTATGAATCATGATGTGTCTGTTTAGTTTACTTTCAATATTAAAGGTTTTATATTCAATTTTATATAACAATTCAAGTGTTGTTGTTTGGAGTGAAGTGTTATCTGCACATTTCATAAGTAACAATTTAAGGACTTTTTAATACCTCTAAAATGACAAATTAAACATTGGCCAAATTGTCAAATATTAGAGGCAGACATTGTGAAAATAGCCAATCTACATCCTCACAACGCGAGGTGTTGTGAGCATGTAGATCTGCTATTTTCACAATAGAACCGTGTTATGTAAAATATAATGCCTCAACTCTTAGTGCTTGTCAGTGTTTTTGGGGGGGATTCCTTAAAATATGATTATTTTGGGGGTCACAGACTGAAAAGGTTGATAAGCACTGGTTTAGGGTCCTTGTCATGCCAAGGACCCTCGATTTAATATGAATTTGGCCGCGGACCCCCATCTGAAAATATGCTGTGCCAGATTACAAGATTTCTAATAAAATAAAATAAATCCTTTTCCTCGTTTTGCTGGAGACCCCCTGGGACCCCCTTTGAGAACCAACGGATTATTAGGCTTGTCCTTCAAAGTGGCCATCAAATGGTGAACACATCTCAGTGAATGCCCACCCCACTTCTGCAATACAAGATGGAAAACTTGGTTGACTGTAGGCGACAACCACTGGCACCTAACTCTGTCCCCACTAGGGGGAGCACAAAGCACAAAGGTTTTGTTCAAGAATGGGTGTTATAGACCTTTGTGCAAGACTGCTAAACATTACAGCAATCAAATGTCAAATTATGAAGTCAAAATGTGTATTTTGTACTGTATGGGGGAGTTCAGATGTGCAGGGACTTGAAGGGTTAACTATTGTCCAGCAGAGGAATGATATCATCTCGTTTCTTGTGGTGGCTTTGCATGCTCCAGAACAGCAGAACAGTGTCTGTCCCCATTTCATGTAAAATTATCCTGCCTCCATCTCCTTTGAAAACAATGAAAACACAAGCTGGTGTAGAGGACTGTGGAACACCACAACCAACTAGTGATAACTATCTTCTCTCTTCACACCGTTCTGAATCAGAAACTGATGACAGTGATGAGTGGGAGGAGACCAGGGGAGATCAGTCAGCTTTAAACAAACTGAAATCCCACACAAAAAATGTGGGAGGACAGGGCAAGCTGTCCCAGGACCTGAAACCATCAAAACAAACTCAACCCACTAGGAGTCACAGAGGGAAGAAAATGTTTAGTTGTAAAGAGTGTGGCAAAAGCCCTGTACTTGTACCATATGTGGTAAAGGTTGTCTTAACAAAAGTAATCTAAAAACACACATGAGTACTCATAGAGGCGGAAGGTCATTTTCTTGTCCTTTTTGTGGTAAACAATGTAGTCACAGGGGTGATCTTAAAATACACATGAGGACGCATACAGGATACAATGCAATTAATGCACCACACTATTTTCATAGGATTTCAAATAAGTATAGCCTAAACAGGTTAACATAGTGAAGCTACATGAACCACTTTGTTGTTGACTGTTTCCCCTTTTTCCTTTACGCCAAATGACCAAATTAACTGATGTAAAAGCTCACAAAGTGTTGAATTGCAACACATCATTTGTTTGTAGATTATTATTCACTTTCTGTGAATGTTTGCCTATTATGACTATGATAATGATTATTATGAGGGTTCACGTGGTTTGCTGGGATCCCCCTGAAACACCTAAGCCACCCACATGTTTACATATATCATGTCTTGTCTTATTTCTGGGATTTGCAAAGCTCTTTGTGCTGGAGTGTTTGCTGGTGAATCATTTTTTCTTTGTTCCTTTGTCAGTTTTTAAATGTTTTTTACCAAACACAAGAAATGCACCAAACAGATACCAGTAGGCCTATATCAATTAAACCTACTTTACAAATATGTAAGTATATTTGTATTAATAGAGCTCTAAGCTAAATAAATAAACAAACAAACAAACAAACAAACAAACAAACAAACAAACAAACAAAGGTTTTGTTCAAGAATGGGTGTTATAGACCTTTGTGCAAGACTGGGAGGACAGGGCAAGCTGTCCCAGGACCTGAAACCATCAAAACAAACTCAACCCACTAGGAGTCACAGAGGGAAGAAAATGTTTAGTTGTAAAGAGTGTGGCAAAATGTTTAATCAAAGGGCACATCTGAAGAGTCACACAATGATCCATACAGGGGAATGGCCCTGTACTTGTACCATATGTGGTAAAGGTTGTCTTAACAAAAGTAATCTAAAAACACACATGAGTACTCATAGAGGCGGAAGGTCATTTTCTTGTCCTTTTTGTGGTAAACAATGTAGTCACAGGGGTGATCTTAAAATACACATGAGGACGCATACAGGATACAATGCAATTAATGCACCACACTATTTTCATAGGATTTCAAATAAGTATAGCCTAAACAGGTTAACATAGTGAAGCTACGTGAACCACTTTGTTGTTGACTGTTTCCCCTTTTTCCTTTACGCCAAATGACCAAATTAACTGATGTAAAAGCTCACAAAGTGTTGAATTGCAACACATCATTTGTTTGTAGATTATTATTCACTTTCTGTGAATGTTTGCCTATTATGACTATGATAATGATTATTATGAGGGTTCACGTGGTTTGCTGGGATCCCCCTGAAACACCTAAGCCACCCACATGTTTACATATATCATGTCTTGTCTTATTTCTGGGATTTGCAAAGCTCTTTGTGCTGGAGTGTTTGCTGGTGAATCATTTTTTCTTTGTTCCTTTGTCAGTTTTTAAATGTTTTTACCAAACACAAGAAATGCACCAAACAGATACCAGTAGGCCTATATCAATTAAACCTACTTTACAAATATGTAAGTATATTTGTATTAATAGAGCTCTAAGCTAAATAAACAAACAAACAAACAAACAAACAAACAAACAAACAAACAAAGGTTTTGTTCAAGAATGGGTGTTATAGACCTTTGTGCAAGACTGGGAGGACAGGGCAAGCTGTCCCAGGACCTGAAACCATCAAAACAAACTCAACCCACTAGGAGTCACAGAGGGAAGAAAATGTTTAGTTGTAAAGAGTGTGGCAAAATGTTTAATCAAAGGGCACATCTGAAGAGTCACACAATGATCCATACAGGGGAATGGCCCTTGTCTTGTACTGTTTGTGGTAAAGGCTGTGCTAGCACAAGCAATCTAAATGTACACATGAGAACTCATACAGTGGAAAAGCCCTGTACTTGTACCATATGTGGTAAAGGTTGTCTTAACAAAAGTAATCTAAAAACACACATGAGGACTCATACAGCTCATACAGGCGGAAGGCCATTTTCGTGTTCTTTTTGTGGTAAACAATGTAGTCACAGGGGTGATCTTAAAATACACATGAGGACGCATACAGGATACATGCAATAATTATTATGTTCATTGATATGCATGTAATAATGGAGTGTAGTTGTTCACTGTGTTGACATGTGTGTTGTTTGCGTTAAATTATCAGAGTATATATTTAGTGCCATAGTCAGTTGAAATCATCACTTTGCTTTGATTGACTGGATACTTTTTTAACAGGAAAGACAATAATTTAGAAGTACAATGCAAGGTCTGCTAAAATGATGTGTTCAATAAAGCATATGGCTTGTTTCAATTTCCATTGGGGGTCCTATAGTTGGATTATTATTATTTTTGTAAACTCAGAGAACCCTCTTGGGGGGATTTAATAAAGATTACTACATGTACTCTGTGTGTGCTTTATCATTACATAATGTTATCAGAATATGTACCATAACTACTGCAACCACCAATATTTACAGTCGACTTTACAGAAAAAAAACAAGGCCAAAGTGGCTTATACTAAGTGGACATGGCAACACTGCTTCTGGTTCTCTGAGCAGGACCAGTGTGTTGATGTAGGAGGATAAACAGTAACACCTCCTCACGGCTCTCCTCCAGTATAAACAACACCTCCCTTTTGTCTTGGAGTGGAGAAACACCTCCTCCCAGCTCTCCTCTAGTTAACTGCAGTCGGGTGTCATTTCAATGTGAAAGGCTCGTAACAACTTGATGATGATGGGCCATCATCAGAGAAACATTTAAATAGACACAAGTTCCAATGTCTTCATCAACACACCTAACCCTAACCCTAACCCTCGCAAAATAAAGAAAACCCAGAGATGTTAATAGTTTATAAAGAGATCAATTTAAAAGGTGAGTCTACTGGAATGTGAATACAACAAAGCAATGATTTCCATTTCCCCCTTTTATCTGTTGTAAAAAGCTGATCTTCCAGTTCACAATGCAATTAATGCACCACACTATTTTCATAGGATTTCAAATAAGTATAGCCTAAACAGGTTAACATAGTGAAGCTATATGAACCACTTTGTTGTTGACTGTTTCCCCTTTTTTCCTTTACGCCAAATGACCAAATTAACTGATGTAAAAGCTCACAAAGTGTTGAATTGCAACACATTGTTTGGTTGTAGATTACGAACATATTGAATGTAAAGGAGTAGTAGGCTGTACAAATAAACATACAGCTTCATCTTGCATAAGGGAATTAATTATATTGGACTAATAATCGTGCAGGCTCAGGCTGTGTGTTTGCACGCATACTGCATGGTTTCATAACAAGTTGTTTCTGTTGCATCGAGGCCAACAATACATGTACAGAATAATGAGAAATAGTCTGAAAGTGAGGTCTGCGCAAATGTTTCATAGGTTGATATTCATCTGTCCAGAAATTAATCAATTATAGACTACTCACTGTATGGTCGAGTGGTCACAATAGTGCGTCCATGCATCTCTGTTATGCAACTTTGGGAAAGTTGTAAAGGCTTTGGTGGTCATCTTGTACAGTTTCCATAACATCTCCTCATAAAGAACTTCAATCGAGTGTATAATGTTTGTTTTATATGGTTTGTTAGTTGTCCTGCATGCCTTCCATAATTCCCATGGTCCATGGGTTAATGGACTGCTGTCTTCTCTCTCCCCCCAGCGCCCCCGTTCGCAAATTAATGTGTAGGCTAAACTGTTCTGATAATACAACTTGTTTTGGCTGTCCATTCATCATGTATAACTTAAACTGCGCGGTCGTATTCCAAACCAATGCATCTTAACAACATAACAAACCGACAACTAGGGCCAACCCAGCAACAACTATCGTTTCCTGTCTTACTTTCACAATAAAGTGTCTCCCGCTTACCTCCCAATGCAGCTTATTTCACGCAGGTTATTATTAACAGGAAAAAGTGTAGCTTAACCTGTGTGTTTTTGTGCAACCAAACGTGCATGGGAGAGAGAATGATGAGGGTGAGAGAGAGAGAGAGAGAGAGACATTGAGAAACAGAGAGAGAGAGAACTGCCGTTGTTTAGGAGTAGTACTGCACTTGGTATCACACTTTTCTCCGTCTGACCGTCTCTCTCCCGATTTTGCTAGCCCCGAAAACTACCGGTGCTAGTCCGGAAACTAGTGGTGCTTTAGCACCAAAAGCCACCGCGTAGATCCGCCACTGGTCATTGGTATGGGAGCTAACAATATAAATAACGACACAATGTGACATAGCTCTGATTACACAATGCTGTACCTTCTCTAACTGTACATTCATTCCCCATTTGCAGTTGTTTTAATTACATTTCGACACTTGCTTTGGCAATGTAAACATATGTGTTCTCATGCCAATAAAGCTCATTTGAATTGAATTGATTGGTTTATATGAGTTCTCATATGTTTGTTTATGTTACTTGTGTCACTAAACCCTTTGCCACAGACTGTACAAGTAAAGGGTTTTTCTGCTGTATGGGTCCTCATGAGCCAGGGGTAGGGCTCGATAAGCATTTCCTTCTCCCTTCCCCTTTTTCAGTATCATGGACACCTTATCAGCTTAAATTGACTGACAACATGTGCCTTGGACTTTCCCTTCTTTCTTTACTAAATAGGATTGTCATGCTCATACTGCACCAATGCACATCACTTGTGTATGTCCTGAACTGGAAATAAACTAAACTGAACTGAAACTGAACTGAACATGTGTATTTTCACGTCACCCCTTTGACTGCAGCCTTTGCCACAAACTGTACAAGAAGACAGCTTGTCTCCTGTATGAATCATGATGTGTCTGTTTAGTTTACTTTCAATATTAAAGGTTTTATATTCAATTTTATATAACAATTCAAGTGTTGTTGTTTGGAGTGAAGTGTTATCTGCACATTTCTTAAGTAACAATTTAAGGACTTTTTAATACCTCTAAAATGACAAATTAAACATTGGCCAAATTGTCAAATATTAGAGGCAGACATTGTGAAAATAGCCAATCTACATCCTCACAACACGAGGTGTTGTGAGCATGTAGATCTGCTATTTTCACAATAGAACCGTGTTATGTAACATATAATGCCTCAACTCTTAGTGCTTGTCAGTGTTTTTGGGGGGAATTCCTTAAAATATGATTATTTTGGGGGTCACAGACTGAAAAGGTTGATAAGCACTGGTTTAGGGTCCTTGTCATGCCAAGGACCCTCGATTTAATATGAATTTGGCCGCGGACCCCCATCTGAAAATATGCTGTGCCAGATTACAAGATTTCTAATAAAATAAAATAAATCCTTTTCCTCGTTTTGCTGGAGACCCCCTGGGACCCCCTTTGAGAACCAACGGATTATTAGGCTTGTCCTTCAAAGTGGCCATCAAATGGTGAACACATCTCAGTGAATGCCCACCCCACTTCTGCAATACAAGATGGAAAACTTGGTTGACTGTAGGCGACAACCACTGGCACCTAACTCTGTCCCCACTAGGGGGAGCACAAAGCACAAAGGTTTTGTTCAAGAATGGGTGTTATAGACCTTTGTGCAAGACTGCTAAACATTACAGCAATCAAATGTCAAATTATGAAGTCAAAATGTGTATTTTGTACTGTATGGGGGAGTTCAGATGTGCAGGGACTTGAAGGGTTAACTATTGTCCAGCAGAGGAATGATATCATCTCGTTTCTTGTGGTGGCTTTGCATGCTCCAGAACAGCAGAACAGTGTCTGTCCCCATTTCATGTAAAATTATCCTGCCTCCATCTCCTTTGAAAACAATGAAAACACAAGCTGGTGTAGAGGACTGTGGAACACCACAACCAACTAGTGATAACTATCTTCTCTCTTCACACCGTTCTGAATCAGAAACTGATGACAGTGATGAGTGGGAGGAGACCAGGGGAGATCAGTCAGCTTTAAACAAACTGAAATCCCACACAAAAAATGTGGGAGGACAGGGCAAGCTGTCCCAGGACCTGAAACCATCAAAACAAACTCAACCCACTAGGAGTCACAGAGGGAAGAAAATGTTTAGTTGTAAAGAGTGTGGCAAAAGCCCTGTACTTGTACGATATGTGGTAAAGGTTGTCTTAACAAAAGTAATCTAAAAACACACATGAGTACTCATACAGGCGGAAGGTCATTTTCTTGTCCTTTTTGTGGTAAACAATGTAGTCACAGGGGTGATCTTAAAATACACATGAGGACGCATACAGGATACAATGCAATTAATGCACCACACTATTTTCATAGGATTTCAAATAAGTATAGCCTAAACAGGTTAACATAGTGAAGCTACATGAACCACTTTGTTGTTGACTGTTTCCCCTTTTTCCTTTACGCCAAATGACCAAATTAACTGATGTAAAAGCTCACAAAGTGTTGAATTGCAACACATCATTTGGTTGTAGATTATTATTCACTTTCTGTGAATGTTTGCCTATTATGACTATGATAATGATTATTATGAGGGTTCACGTGGTTTGCTGGGATCCCCCTGAAACACCTAAGCCACCCACATGTTTACATATATCATGTCTTGTCTTATTTCTGGGATTTGCAAAGCTCTTTGTGCTGGAGTGTTTGCTGGTGAATCATTTTTTCTTTGTTCCTTTGTCAGTTTTTAAATGTTTTTACCAAACACAAGAAATGCACCAAACAGATACCAGTAGGCCTATATCAATTAAACCTACTTTACAAATATGTAAGTATATTTGTATTAATAGAGCTCTAAGCTAAATAAACAAACAAACAAACAAACAAACAAACAAACAAACAAAGGTTTTGTTCAAGAATGGGTGTTATAGACCTTTGTGCAAGACTGGGAGGACAGGGCAAGCTGTCCCAGGACCTGAAACCATCAAAACAAACTCAACCCACTAGGAGTCACAGAGGGAAGAAAATGTTTAGTTGTAAAGAGTGTGGCAAAATGTTTAATCAAAGGGCACATCTGAAGAGTCACACAATGATCCATACAGGCCCTTGTCTTGTACTGTTTGTGGTAAAGGCTGTGCTAGCACAAGCAATCTAAATGTACACATGAGAACTCATACAGTGGAAAAGCCCTGTACTTGTACCATATGTGGTAAAGGTTGTCTTAACAAAAGTAATCTAAAAACACACATGAGGACTCATACAGCTCATACAGGCGGAAGGCCATTTTCGTGTCCTTTTTGTGGTAAACAATGTAGTCACAGGGGTGATCTTAAAATACACATGAGGACGCATACAGGATACATGCAATAATTATTATGTTCATTGATATGCATGTAATAATGGAGTGTAGTTGTTCACTGTGTTGACATGTGTGTTGTTTGCGTTAAATTATCAGAGTATATATTTAGTGCCATAGTCAGTTGAAATCATCACTTTGCTTTGATTGACTGGATACTTTTTTAACAGGAAAGACAATAATTTAGAAGTACAATGCAAGGTCTGCTAAAATGATGTGTTCAATAAAGCATATGGCTTGTTTCAATTTCCATTGGGGGTCCTATAGTTGGATTATTATTATTTTTGTAAACTCAGAGAACCCTCTTGGGGGGATTTAATAAAGATTACTACATGTACTCTGTGTGTGCTTTATCATTACATAATGTTATCAGAATATGTACCATAACTACTGCAACCACCAATATTTACAGTCGACTTTACAGAAAAAAAACAATGCCAAAGTGGCTTATACTAAGTGGACATGGCAACACTGCTTCTGGTTCTCTGAGCAGGACCAGTGTGTTGATGTAGGAGGATAAACAGTAACACCTCCTCACGGCTCTCCTCCAGTATAAACAACACCTCCCTTTTGTCTTGGAGTGGAGAAACACCTCCTCCCAGCTCTCCTCTAGTTAACTGCAGTCGGGTGTCATTTCAATGTGAAAGGCTCGTAACAACTTGATGATGATGGGCCATCATCAGAGAAACATTTAAATAGACACAAGTTCCAATGTCTTCATCAACACACCTAAATCTTATGGTTTTACAAAGGAATTCATCGATTTGATTAAATTACTGTATTCAGAGTCCACAGTACAGGTAAACGTAAATGGTGTTTTGACTGAAACATTTGAAATTAAGAGGGGCGTAAAACAAGGTTGTCCAGCCTCAGCCAAACAAACAAACAAACAAAGGTTTTGTTCAAGAATGGGTGTTATAGACCTTTGTGCAAGACTGGGAGGACAGGGCAAGCTGTCCCAGGACCTGAAACCATCAAAACAAACTCAACCCACTAGGAGTCACAGAGGGAAGAAAATGTTTAGTTGTAAAGAGTGTGGCAAAATGTTTAATCAAAGGGCACATCTGAAGAGTCACACAATGATCCATACAGGCCCTTGTCTTGTACTGTTTGTGGTAAAGGCTGTGCTAGCACAAGCAATCTAAATGTACACATGAGAACTCATACAGTGGAAAAGCCCTGTACTTGTACCATATGTGGTAAAGGTTGTCTTAACAAAAGTAATCTAAAAACACACATGAGGACTCATACAGCTCATACAGGCGGAAGGCCATTTTCGTGTCCTTTTTGTGGTAAACAATGTAGTCACAGGGGTGATCTTAAAATACACATGAGGACGCATACAGGATACATGCAATAATTATTATGTTCATTGATATGCATGTAATAATGGAGTGTAGTTGTTCACTGTGTTGACATGTGTGTTGTTTGCGTTAAATTATCAGAGTATATATTTAGTGCCATAGTCAGTTGAAATCATCACTTTGCTTTGATTGACTGGATACTTTTTTAACAGGAAAGACAATAATTTAGAAGTACAATGCAAGGTCTGCTAAAATGATGTGTTCAATAAAGCATATGGCTTGTTTCAATTTCCATTGGGGGTCCTATAGTTGGATTATTATTATTTTTGTAAACTCAGAGAACCCTCTTGGGGGGATTTAATAAAGATTACTACATGTACTCTGTGTGTGCTTTATCATTACATAATGTTATCAGAATATGTACCATAACTACTGCAACCACCAATATTTACAGTCGACTTTACAGGAAAAAAAACAAGGCCAAAGTGGCTTATACTAAGTGGACATGGCAACACTGCTTCTGGTTCTCTGAGCAGGACCAGTGTGTTGATGTAGGAGGATAAACAGTAACACCTCCTCACGGCTCTCCTCCAGTATAAACAACACCTCCCTTTTGTCTTGGAGTGGAGAAACACCTCCTCCCAGCTCTCCTCTAGTTAACTGCAGTCGGGTGTCATTTCAATGTGAAAGGCTCGTAACAACTTGATGATGATGGGCCATCATCAGAGAAACATTTAAATAGACACAAGTTCCAATGTCTTCATCAACACACCTAACCCTAACCCTAACCCTCGCAAAATAAAGAAAACCCAGAGATGTTAATAGTTTATAAAGAGATCAATTTAAAAGGTGAGTCTACTGGAATGTGAATACAACAAAGCAATGATTTCCATTTCCCCCTTTTATCTGTTGTAAAAAGCTGATCTTCCAGTTCACAATGCAATTAATGCACCACACTATTTTCATAGGATTTCAAATAAGTATAGCCTAAACAGGTTAACATAGTGAAGCTATATGAACCACTTTGTTGTTGACTGTTTCCCCTTTTTTCCTTTACGCCAAATGACCAAATTAACTGATGTAAAAGCTCACAAAGTGTTGAATTGCAACACATTGTTTGGTTGTAGATTACGAACATATTGAATGTAAAGGAGTAGTAGGCTGTACAAATAAACATACAGCTTCATCTTGCATAAGGGAATTAATTATATTGGACTAATAATCGTGCAGGCTCAGGCTGTGTGTTTGCACGCATACTGCATGGTTTCATAACAAGTTGTTTCTGTTGCATCGAGGCCAACAATACATGTACAGAATAATGAGAAATAGTCTGAAAGTGAGGTCTGCGCAAATGTTTCATAGGTTGATATTCATCTGTCCAGAAATTAATCAATTATAGACTACTCACTGTATGGTCGAGTGGTCACAATAGTGCGTCCATGCATCTCTGTTATGCAACTTTGGGAAAGTTGTAAAGGCTTTGGTGGTCATCTTGTACAGTTTCCATAACATCTCCTCATAAAGAACTTCAATCGAGTGTATAATGTTTGTTTTATATGGGTTGTTAGTTGTCCTGCATGCCTTCCATAATTCCCATGGTCCATGGGTTAATGGACTGCTGTCTTCTCTCTCCCCCCCAGCGCCCCCGTTCGCAAATTAATGTGTAGGCTAAACTGTTCTGATAATACAACTTGTTTTGGCTGTCCATTCATCATGTATAACTTAAACTGCGCGGTCGTATTCCAAACCAATGCATCTTAACAACATAACAAACCGACAACTAGGGCCAACCCAGCAACAACTATCGTTTCCTGTCTTACTTTCACAATAAAGTGTCTCCCGCTTACCTCCCAATGCAGCTTATTTCACGCAGGTTATTATTAACAGGAAAAAGTGTAGCTTAACCTGTGTGTTTTTGTGCAACCAAACGTGCATGGGAGAGAGAATGATGAGGGTGAGAGAGAGAGAGAGAGACATTGAGAAACAGAGAGAGAGAGAACTGCCGTTGTTTAGGAGTAGTACTGCACTTGGTATCACACTTTTCTCCGTCTGACCGTCTCTCTCCCGATTTTGCTAGCCCCGAAAACTACCGGTGCTAGTCCGGAAACTAGTGGTGCTTTAGCACCAAAAGCCACCGCGTAGATCCGCCACTGGTCATTGGTATGGGAGCTAACAATATAAATAACGACACAATGTGACATAGCTCTGATTACACAATGCTGTACCCTCTCTAACTGTACATTCATTCCCCATTTGCAGTTGTTTTAATTACATTTCGACACTTGCTTTGGCAATGTAAACATATGTGTTCTCATGCCAATAAAGCTCATTTGAATTGAATTGATTGGTTTATATGAGTTCTCATATGTTTGTTTATGTTACTTGTGTCACTAAACCCTTTGCCACAGACTGTACAAGTAAAGGGTTTTTCTGCTGTATGGGTCCTCATGAGCCAGGGGTAGGGCTCGATAAGCATTTCCTTCTCCCTTCCCCTTTTTCAGTATCATGGACACCTTATCAGCTTAAATGGACTGACAACATGTGCCTTGGACTTTCCCTTCTTTCTTTACTAAATAAGATTGTCATGCTCATACTGCACCAATGCACATCACTTGTGTATGTCCTGAACTGGAAATAAACTAGAGAGTATTTGTGGGAGGTTTTAAAATCTTATGGTTTTAAAAAGGAATTCATCGATTTGATTAAATTACTGTATTCAGAGTCCACAGTACAGGTAAACGTAAATGGTGTTTTGACTGAAACATTTGAAATTAAGAGGGGCGTAAAACAAGGTTGTCCAGCCTCAGCCAAACAAACAAACAAACAAAGGTTTTGTTCAAGAATGGGTGTTATAGACCTTTGTGCAAGACTGGGAGGACAGGGCAAGCTGTCCCAGGACCTGAAACCATCAAAACAAACTCAACCCACTAGGAGTCACAGAGGGAAGAAAATGTTTAGTTGTAAAGAGTGTGGCAAAATGTTTAATCAAAGGGCACATCTGAAGAGTCACACAATGATCCATACAGGCCCTTGTCTTGTACTGTTTGTGGTAAAGGCTGTGCTAGCACAAGCAATCTAAATGTACACATGAGAACTCATACAGTGGAAAAGCCCTGTACTTGTACCATATGTGGTAAAGGTTGTCTTAACAAAAGTAATCTAAAAACACACATGAGGACTCATACAGCTCATACAGGCGGAAGGCCATTTTCGTGTCCTTTTTGTGGTAAACAATGTAGTCACAGGGGTGATCTTAAAATACACATGAGGACGCATACAGGATACATGCAATAATTATTATGTTCATTGATATGCATGTAATAATGGAGTGTAGTTGTTCACTGTGTTGACATGTGTGTTGTTTGCGTTAAATTATCAGAGTATATATTTAGTGCCATAGTCAGTTGAAATCATCACTTTGCTTTGATTGACTGGATACTTTTTTAACAGGAAAGACAATAATTTAGAAGTACAATGCAAGGTCTGCTAAAATGATGTGTTCAATAAAGCATATGGCTTGTTTCAATTTCCATTGGGGGTCCTATAGTTGGATTATTATTATTTTTGTAAACTCAGAGAACCCTCTTGGGGGGATTTAATAAAGATTACTACATGTACTCTGTGTGTGCTTTATCATTACATAATGTTATCAGAATATGTACCATAACTACTGCAACCACCAATATTTACAGTCGACTTTACAGGAAAAAAAACAAGGCCAAAGTGGCTTATACTAAGTGGACATGGCAACACTGCTTCTGGTTCTCTGAGCAGGACCAGTGTGTTGATGTAGGAGGATAAACAGTAACACCTCCTCACGGCTCTCCTCCAGTATAAACAACACCTCCCTTTTGTCTTGGAGTGGAGAAACACCTCCTCCCAGCTCTCCTCTAGTTAACTGCAGTCGGGTGTCATTTCAATGTGAAAGGCTCGTAACAACTTGATGATGATGGGCCATCATCAGAGAAACATTTAAATAGACACAAGTTCCAATGTCTTCATCAACACACCTAACCCTAACCCTAACCCTCGCAAAATAAAGAAAACCCAGAGATGTTAATAGTTTATAAAGAGATCAATTTAAAAGGTGAGTCTACTGGAATGTGAATACAACAAAGCAATGATTTCCATTTCCCCCTTTTATCTGTTGTAAAAAGCTGATCTTCCAGTTCACAATGCAATTAATGCACCACACTATTTTCATAGGATTTCAAATAAGTATAGCCTAAACAGGTTAACATAGTGAAGCTATATGAACCACTTTGTTGTTGACTGTTTCCCCTTTTTTCCTTTACGCCAAATGACCAAATTAACTGATGTAAAAGCTCACAAAGTGTTGAATTGCAACACATTGTTTGGTTGTAGATTACGAACATATTGAATGTAAAGGAGTAGTAGGCTGTACAAATAAACATACAGCTTCATCTTGCATAAGGGAATTAATTATATTGGACTAATAATCGTGCAGGCTCAGGCTGTGTGTTTGCACGCATACTGCATGGTTTCATAACAAGTTGTTTCTGTTGCATCGAGGCCAACAATACATGTACAGAATAATGAGAAATAGTCTGAAAGTGAGGTCTGCGCAAATGTTTCATAGGTTGATATTCATCTGTCCAGAAATTAATCAATTATAGACTACTCACTGTATGGTCGAGTGGTCACAATAGTGCGTCCATGCATCTCTGTTATGCAACTTTGGGAAAGTTGTAAAGGCTTTGGTGGTCATCTTGTACAGTTTCCATAACATCTCCTCATAAAGAACTTCAATCGAGTGTATAATGTTTGTTTTATATGGGTTGTTAGTTGTCCTGCATGCCTTCCATAATTCCCATGGTCCATGGGTTAATGGACTGCTGTCTTCTCTCTCCCCCCCAGCGCCCCCGTTCGCAAATTAATGTGTAGGCTAAACTGTTCTGATAATACAACTTGTTTTGGCTGTCCATTCATCATGTATAACTTAAACTGCGCGGTCGTATTCCAAACCAATGCATCTTAACAACATAACAAACCGACAACTAGGGCCAACCCAGCAACAACTATCGTTTCCTGTCTTACTTTCACAATAAAGTGTCTCCCGCTTACCTCCCAATGCAGCTTATTTCACGCAGGTTATTATTAACAGGAAAAAGTGTAGCTTAACCTGTGTGTTTTTGTGCAACCAAACGTGCATGGGAGAGAGAATGATGAGGGTGAGAGAGAGAGAGAGAGACATTGAGAAACAGAGAGAGAGAGAACTGCCGTTGTTTAGGAGTAGTACTGCACTTGGTATCACACTTTTCTCCGTCTGACCGTCTCTCTCCCGATTTTGCTAGCCCCGAAAACTACCGGTGCTAGTCCGGAAACTAGTGGTGCTTTAGCACCAAAAGCCACCGCGTAGATCCGCCACTGGTCATTGGTATGGGAGCTAACAATATAAATAACGACACAATGTGACATAGCTCTGATTACACAATGCTGTACCCTCTCTAACTGTACATTCATTCCCCATTTGCAGTTGTTTTAATTACATTTCGACACTTGCTTTGGCAATGTAAACATATGTGTTCTCATGCCAATAAAGCTCATTTGAATTGAATTGATTGGTTTATATGAGTTCTCATATGTTTGTTTATGTTACTTGTGTCACTAAACCCTTTGCCACAGACTGTACAAGTAAAGGGTTTTTCTGCTGTATGGGTCCTCATGAGCCAGGGGTAGGGCTCGATAAGCATTTCCTTCTCCCTTCCCCTTTTTCAGTATCATGGACACCTTATCAGCTTAAATGGACTGACAACATGTGCCTTGGACTTTCCCTTCTTTCTTTACTAAATAAGATTGTCATGCTCATACTGCACCAATGCACATCACTTGTGTATGTCCTGAACTGGAAATAAACTAGAGAGTATTTGTGGGAGGTTTTAAAATCTTATGGTTTTAAAAAGGAATTCATCGATTTGATTAAATTACTGTATTCAGAGTCCACAGTACAGGTAAACGTAAATGGTGTTTTGACTGAAACATTTGAAATTAAGAGGGGCGTAAAACAAGGTTGTCCAGCCTCAGCAGCCCTCTATATTTTGGCTATTAACCCTTTATTAAAAAGATTAAAAAACGATAAAAGACTAACAGGCATTAAAACTAGTGGAGGTGAGCGTGTGGTCGTCCTGGCCTATGCCGACGACGTAACAGTCATTGTTAAAAATGAGAAAGAGTTTGATATTGTAAAGGAGCATCTAGCATTTTATGAAGAGGTCTCCGGATCAAAGTTAAATCAGAATAAAACAGAAGGTGTCTGGTTCGGGAGGAGAGAGGCAAGGCCAAATGTTAACATACAAGTTACAGATACTATGACAGTGCTCGGTATAACATTTAGTAATAACGATTCCTATGGAAAAAATTGGGAGGAAAAAGATAAAGAAATTAAGGAGGAACTAAATAAATGGGAAAACAAGTCTATGTGTTACAGAACCAAGATAATAATTATTAAGTCATATATTCTTTCTAAATGTTTATTCTTAGCAACCATTTTTCCACCGAAGGACCAGACACTGAAAAAAATTAATAAAACTCTGGTTAACTTTATATGGGGAACTACTAGAGAGGTGACAAAAAGAGACCTGCTCTATAAAAGTAAAAAGAATGGAGGGCTAGGGGCTGTGGATTTTGGGCTCAAACTAAAGATTTCGTTTTGTAAAAATGTTGCATCTGGTTTTAAAAGAAGCGCTGTTTGGATTGGAGAGGCTCTGAGCTGGACCAAAAAGAAGGGTAGGGCAAGGAGCTCATTTCCATATTATAAAATTATGTATGGGGATTTAATAGCTATTTCTGAACATTTGAATATTGACTGGGTTGAAATGTCCAGCAAAAGTATTTATGAATTTTTGTGTGATGATTTATATGGTGGCATCTTCCCTTATAAAAACCTTAATGATGTGCAAAAACAGGTCTGCCTTAAAAATATTTGGAGTAAAAATGTTTCTGAAAAAAAGAGGGATGTAATGTGGCTGGTCTCCGTTAGGAGGCTAGCAGTAAGGGCAGTGGTAAAATGGAGCTGCTTTGTGAAAACTGTAAAATGTCCTGTAGAAAACTGTAATGATGATGAGTCCATAGAGCACCTGTTCGTGGATTGTCAAAGGTCAAGATATGTATGGGGGAAAATGTCACAACTTGGTTTTAATATAAAGGTCTCGTATAATGCTGTAATGTACGGGGTTTTTGAAGAAAACATGTCCGCCATGGACCAAGAATTCTTTTGGTCTATTATTTGCACTGTTGTGAATAAATTGTGGAACACTAGGAGTGCCATGGTCATTCACCAGGAGACCATTTCTGGGGAGGTAGTCTTCAAACAAGTAAAAACTGAGCTCAGAAGGCAACGAACACTGGACTCTAAACATAACAAACTGAAGCCATGGCACCTTTTGAACTTGTAAAAAAGAAAAAAAAACATCTATTTCTATTTTTCTATATTTATTATATTTCTATTTTCTTGTTTTGTATGCTTTTCTCTTCGATGTAAAAAAGAAGGAAAAGGTGAGGGTTAAACAAAAAAAAAGTAATGCCCTTACATATTATATTATAATTGTGTAATTACTTAATGTATGACTGTATTTATGACTTATTTGAATGCTTAAAATGATTGTAAACCTGCAAAATGATTGTAAACCTGCAAAATTTTCAATAAAGTCTATTTAAAAAGCAAAGAAATAAACTAAACTGAACTGAAACTGAACTGAACATGTGTATTTTCACGTCACCCCTTTGACTGCAGCCTTTGCCACAAACTGTACAAGAAGACAGCTTGTCTCCTGTATGAATCATGATGTGTCTGTTTAGTTTACTTTCAATATTAAAGGTTTTATATTCAATTTTATATAACAATTCAAGTGTTGTTGTTTGGAGTGAAGTGTTATCTGCACATTTCATAAGTAACAATTTAAGGACTTTTTAATACCTCTAAAATGACAAATTAAACATTGGCCAAATTGTCAAATATTAGAGGCAGACATTGTGAAAATAGCCAATCTACATCCTCACAACGCGAGGTGTTGTGAGCATGTAGATCTGCTATTTTCACAATAGAACCGTGTTATGTAAAATATAATGCCTCAACTCTTAGTGCTTGTCAGTGTTTTTGGGGGGGATTCCTTAAAATATGATTATTTTGGGGGTCACAGACTGAAAAGGTTGATAAGCACTGGTTTAGGGTCCTTGTCATGCCAAGGACCCTCGATTTAATATGAATTTGGCCGCGGACCCCCATCTGAAAATATGCTGTGCCAGATTACAAGATTTCTAATAAAATAAAATAAATCCTTTTCCTCGTTTTGCTGGAGACCCCCTGGGACCCCCTTTGAGAACCAACGGATTATTAGGCTTGTCCTTCAAAGTGGCCATCAAATGGTGAACACATCTCAGTGAATGCCCACCCCACTTCTGCAATACAAGATGGAAAACTTGGTTGACTGTAGGCGACAACCACTGGCACCTAACTCTGTCCCCACTAGGGGGAGCACAAAGCACAAAGGTTTTGTTCAAGAATGGGTGTTATAGACCTTTGTGCAAGACTGCTAAACATTACAGCAATCAAATGTCAAATTATGAAGTCAAAATGTGTATTTTGTACTGTATGGGGGAGTTCAGATGTGCAGGGACTTGAAGGGTTAACTATTGTCCAGCAGAGGAATGATATCATCTCGTTTCTTGTGGTGGCTTTGCATGCTCCAGAACAGCAGAACAGTGTCTGTCCCCATTTCATGTAAAATTATCCTGCCTCCATCTCCTTTGAAAACAATGAAAACACAAGCTGGTGTAGAGGACTGTGGAACACCACAACCAACTATTGATAACTATCTTCTCTCTTCACACCGTTCTGAATCAGAAACTGATGACAGTGATGAGTGGGAGGAGACCAGGGGAGATCAGTCAGCTTTAAACAAACTGAAATCCCACACAAAAAATGTGGGAGGACAGGGCAAGCTGTCCCAGGACCTGAAACCATCAAAACAAACTCAACCCACTAGGAGTCACAGAGGGAAGAAAATGTTTAGTTGTAAAGAGTGTGGCAAAAGCCCTGTACTTGTACCATATGTGGTAAAGGTTGTCTTAACAAAAGTAATCTAAAAACACACATGAGTACTCATACAGCTCATACAGACGGAAGGTCATTTTCTTGTCCTTTTTGTGGTAAACAATGTAGTCACAGGGGTGATCTTAAAATACACATGAGGACGCATACAGGATACATGCAATAATTATTATGTTCATTGATATGCATGTAATAATGGAGTGTAGTTGTTCACTGTGTTGACATGTGTGTTGTTTGCGTTAAATTATCAGAGTATATATTTAGTGCCATAGTCAGTTGAAATCATCACTTTGTTTTGATTGACTGGATACTTTTTTAACAGGAAAGACAATAATTTGGAAGTACAATGCAAGGTCTGCTAAAATGATGTGTTCAATAAAGCATATGGCTTGTTTCAATTTCCATTGGGGGTCCTATAGTTGGATTATTATTATTTTTGTAAACTCAGAGAACCCTCTTGGGGGGATTTAATAAAGATTACTACATGTACTCTGTGTGTGCTTTATCATTACATAATGTTATCAGAATATGTACCATAACTACTGCAACTCACAAACCACCAATATTTATTACAGAAAAAACAAGGCCAAAGTGGCTTATACTAAGTGGACATGGCAATACTGCTTCTGGTTCTCTGAGCAGGACCAGTGTGTTGATGTAGGAGGATAAACAGTAACACCTCCTCACGGCTCTCCTCCAGTATAAACAACACCTCCCTTTTGTCTTGGAGTGGAGAAACACCTCCTCCCAGCTCTCCTCTAGTTAACTGCAGTCGGGTGTCATTTCAATGTGAAAGGCTCGTAACAACTTGATGATGATGATGGGCCATCATCAGAGAAACATTTAAATAGACACAAGTTCCAATGTCTTCACCAACACACAGACAATGTTGTCTTCGCAAAAGAAAGAAAACCCAGAGATGTTAATAGTTTATAAAGAGATCAAATTAAAAGGTGAGTCTACTGGAACGTGAATACAACAAAGCAATGATTTCCATTTCCCCCTTTTATCTGTTGTAAAAAGCTGATCGTCCAGTTCACAATGCAATTAATGCACCACACTATTTTCATAGGATTTCAAATAAGTATAGCCTAAACAGGTTAACATAGTGAAGCTACATGAACCACTTTGTTGTTGACTGTTTCCCCTTTTTTCCTTTACGCCAAATGACCAAATTAACTGATGTAAAAGCTCACAAAGTGTTGAATTGCAACACATCGTTTGGTTGTAGATTATTATTCACTTTCTGTGAATGTTTGCCTATTATGACTATGATAATGATTATTATGAGGGTTCACGTGGTTTGCTGGGATCCCCCTGAAACACCTAAGCCACCCACATGTTTACATATATCATGTCTTGTCTTATTTCTGGGATTTGCAAAGCTCTTTGTGCTGGAGTGTTTGCTGGTGAATCATTTTTTTCTTTGTTCTTTTGTCAGTTTTTAAATGTTTTTACCAAACACAAGAAATGCACCAAACAGATACCAGTAGGCCTATATCAATTAAACCTACTTTACAAATATGTAAGTATATTTGTATTAATAGAGCTCTAAGCTAAATAAATAAACAAACAAACAAACAAAGGTTTTGTTCAAGAATGGGTGTTATAGACCTTTGTGCAAGACTGCTAAACATTACAGCAATCAAATGTCAAATTATGAAGTCAAAATGTGTATTTTGTAGTGTATGGGGGAGTACAGATGTGCAGGGACTTGAAGGGTTAACTATTGTCCAGCAGAGGAATGATATTATCTCGTTTCTTGTGGTGGCTGTGCATGCTCCAGAACAGCAGAACAGTGTCTGTCCACATTTATCAGAATTTAGCAAGTCATATTAGTCAGATTCTCCATGGCTCCCATGTAAAATTATCCTGCCTCCATCTCCTTTGAAAACAATGAAAACACAAGCTGGTGTAGAGGACTGTGGAACATCACAACCAACTAGTGATAACTATCTTCTCTCTTCACACCGTTTTGAATCAGAAACTGATGACAGTGATGAGTGGGAGGAGACCAGGGGAGATCAGTCAGCTTTAAAAAACTGAAATCCCACACAAAAAATGTGGGAGGACAGGGCAAGCTGTCCCAGGACCTGAAACCATCAAAACAAACTCAACCCACTAGGAGTCACAGAGGGAAGAACATGTTTAGTTGTAAAGAGTGTGGCAAAATGTTTAATCAAAAGGCACATCTGAAGAGTCACACAATGATCCATACAGGGGAATGGCCCTTGTCTTGTACTGTTTGTGGTAAAGGCTGTGCTAGCACAAGTAATCTAAATGTACACATGAGGACTCATACAGTGGAAAAGCCCTGTACTTGTACCATATGTGGTAAAGGTTGTCTTAACAAAAGTAATCTAAAAACCCACATGAGGAATCATACAGCTCATACAGGCGGAAGGCCATTTTCTTGTCCTTTTTGTGGTAAACAATGTAGTCACAGGGGTGATCTTAAAATACACATGATGACGCATACAGGATGAGGGACAGCGAGTGCATTTTCCGGCAGCGGCACCTGCCGCGACGTCGTCGGACTTGCCGACAACAGCCGCGGCAATGATTCCTATGCCGTGGCAATTATACCTAATCCGTGGCAACGCCGGACAGACCGACAATCGAGCTGCGTCAGCCGCTGTTGCCGAGCCTATCCTCCCCCCCCCACCCCCACCCACCCACACACACACACACACACACACACACACACACACGCAGGCACGCACGCACGCACACTCCCCCCCCCCCCCCCCACACACACACACACACGCAGGCACAGCATGCACGCACACGCACGCACCAACTTGCTCATATAGTCAATTATGTATAAATAAATGAATGAAGTAGACTGGTGGTCGCTTGCTGACCTTCCGGATCTGCTGGTGGACCACCGGGCCCGCCGTGCGTCACCGGCAGCCGCCGCCGTCACCTGCCTGCCTCACCGGCAGCCGCCGTAGCCGCCGCCGCTAGCCGCCGTCACCGGGCCTCACCGGCAGCCGCCGCTAGCCGCCGTCACCTGCCGGGCTTCACCGGCAGCCGCCGCTAGCCGCCGTCACCTGCCGTCACCTGCCGGGCTTCACCGGCAGCCGCCGCTAGCCGCCGTCACCTGCCGGGCTTGCACCGGCAGCCGCCGCTAGCCGCCGTCACCTGCCGCGCCTACTGTGTGTGTCCCTCCCTCCACCTCACCTCTCCACTTCTATCTATCCATTTTACGCACAGCTGTTTTACGCTGCACGCATCTATCCCGAAACACACACACACACACACACACACACACACACACACACACACACACACACACACACCGCCCGAGAACGACCCACGGAGCGAGCAACGAACACCCACCCGTCCGTCTCGCCGCCGCCAGAGATGGATCTGTCTGTCTGATCCCCCCCCCCCCCCCCCCAGATTGTCCATAGTTTAATAGTCTGTTATTTGTATTTCTTTCGCCTGGCCTGGCCGTTTAATTATCCATTTCTACCTTAATTCTCATATCAGCCATATTCCATTTTACGCACATTTTACCGACCTCCTCACCCCGAATATAAATATAACCTTCATTTTTCTTTGCAGCTAAATTAACTAAAGGTTCTCCTTAATCGAATTCATCATAGATATGTTTATTTTTCAACGCATGTTCTTCATTATTATTATTTAGGCATATGGTTTCTCTGCGCTTGTCATGCGTAAATCTTTGGATTCATTCTGTGACCAGCATTCTGCTTATGTACTATGCGGATTTTATCGATAACAGGTTGGGTTATTCACCACCTCGGCGTCAGGTTTATTATTAACCAAAGCCATTTCCGAACATAATGCCTTAATGACCCAGTTAACCTATAAGATATTAATAATAATACCAGTAAGACTCCCTGTCAGGTAGCAGCGTGATGTAATAGCTTGCAGTATGATGCCCTCATCATGAAAGACAGTATATGCAAAATCCCTGTAATGCTCCAAGAAAGAAAAAGGACATGCGTTTCTATAATACTGACCAGCAGCCAGCAAGCCAGCCATGAGTGTGTGTGTGTGTGTGTGTGTGTGTGTGTGTGTGTGTGTGTGTGTGTGTGTGTGTGTGTGTGTGTGTGTGTGTCGGGATAGATGCGTGCAGCGCAAAACAGTAGGCTCTCTCTCTCTCTCTCTCTCTCTCTCTCTCTCTCTCTCCAGAAGGAGCGAACACACGCACATGCACACGCACGCAGGCAGGCATCTATCTGTATTTCTGTTACATAACTTCCTTTCTTTTTATTTTTATTTTTATTTTTTAGCGGCCCACGGCGCCTCCGCGGTTTTTTTTTTATGTGTAATAAGACATGAAATAGCTTACTAGCTCTATATGACCAGGTGATAGGCCTACAGTTAATAACATAAATATATAAAGTCATGAAGTGTGCCTAGGCTATTGCCTATATCCTGATTGACAGCTGGACTGACTCCTTGCTGGGCGTCAAACTTCAGAGGACGGGATCCACCGCAGACAAGTGGCCAATCAATGATTGGACCGACTCTCACTCTCACTTTCTCTCTCTCTCTCTCTCTCTCTCTCTCTCTCTCCCCAGAAGGAGCGAACACACGCACATGCACACGCACGCAGGCAGGCACGCGTGCGCACGCACCATGATCAGCAGTGGACCAGCATGCTCATAAGAGAGAGAGAGAGAGAAAGAGAGGCCAAATTGGCCACTTAATTGTCTGCAGTGTCATGCACTCCTTTGAAGTCAAAATTGGGCCATTATAGGTTTTTGTAACCTAATTGTTTGTTTGAACGCCCAGCTGGGACTCAGTCCTTGCAGCTGTCCAACCTGAGCTGTCAATGGTGATAGCATATAGTCAGACATAGCCTACACTTCATATTCACTTTATGTTATTAACTGTAGGCCTATCACCTGGTCCTATAGAGCTAGTAAGCTATTGCATGTCTTATTACACATAAAAAACCCGCGGAGGCGCCGTGGGCCGCTAAAAAAATAAAAATAAAAATAAAGGAAGTTATGTAATAACTGAAATACAGATAGATGCGAGCATTGTACGCTTTGAAATTATAATATAAATGTGAATAAATGAGCAGAGATTCACAACATGACAATAGAGTTTCCTCTTTTATTTTACATATTAAATGAGCAGAGCATCACTTAAAAATGCAGGACTTTAATTAATTGAGAATTTAGTGGAGATAGATAGCTAGATAGCTAGATAGCTAGATAGCTAGATAGATAGATAGATAGATAGATCCAGTCGCAACAGAGCAGCATAAGGGAATTAATTATATTGGACTAATAATCGTGCAGGCTCAGGCTGTGTGTTTGCACGCATACTGCATGGTTTCATAACAAGTTGTTTCTGTTGCATCGAGGCCAACAATACATGTACAGAATAATGAGAAATAGTCTGAAAGTGAGGTCTGCGCAAATGTTTCATAGGTTGATATTCATCTGTCCAGAAATTAATCAATTATAGACTACTCACTGTATGGTCGAGTGGTCACAATAGTGCGTCCATGCATCTCTGTTATGCAACTTTGGGAAAGTTGTAAAGGCTTTGGTGGTCATCTTGTACAGTTTCCATAACATCTCCTCATAAAGAACTTCAATCGAGTGTATAATGTTTGTTTTATATGGGTTGTTAGTTGTCCTGCATGCCTTCCATAATTCCCATGGTCCATGGGTTAATGGACTGCTGTCTTCTCTCTCCCCCCCAGCGCCCCCGTTCGCAAATTAATGTGTAGGCTAAACTGTTCTGATAATACAACTTGTTTTGGCTGTCCATTCATCATGTATAACTTAAACTGCGCGGTCGTATTCCAAACCAATGCATCTTAACAACATAACAAACCGACAACTAGGGCCAACCCAGCAACAACTATCGTTTCCTGTCTTACTTTCACAATAAAGTGTCTCCCGCTTACCTCCCAATGCAGCTTATTTCACGCAGGTTATTATTAACAGGAAAAAGTGTAGCTTAACCTGTGTGTTTTTGTGCAACCAAACGTGCATGGGAGAGAGAATGATGAGGGTGAGAGAGAGAGAGAGAGAGAGACATTGAGAAACAGAGAGAGAGAGAACTGCCGTTGTTTAGGAGTAGTACTGCACTTGGTATCACACTTTTCTCCGTCTGACCGTCTCTCTCCCGATTTTGCTAGCCCCGAAAACTACCGGTGCTAGTCCGGAAACTAGTGGTGCTTTAGCACCAAAAGCCACCGCGTAGATCCGCCACTGGTCATTGGTATGGGAGCTAACAATATAAATAACGACACAATGTGACATAGCTCTGATTACACAATGCTGTACCCTCTCTAACTGTACATTCATTCCCCATTTGCAGTTGTTTTAATTACATTTCGACACTTGCTTTGGCAATGTAAACATATGTGTTCTCATGCCAATAAAGCTCATTTGAATTGAATTGATTGGTTTATATGAGTTCTCATATGTTTGTTTATGTTACTTGTGTCACTAAACCCTTTGCCACAGACTGTACAAGTAAAGGGTTTTTCTGCTGTATGGGTCCTCATGAGCCAGGGGTAGGGCTCGATAAGCATTTCCTTCTCCCTTCCCCTTTTTCAGTATCATGGACACCTTATCAGCTTAAATGGACTGACAACATGTGCCTTGGACTTTCCCTTCTTTCTTTACTAAATAAGATTGTCATGCTCATACTGCACCAATGCACATCACTTGTGTATGTCCTGAACTGGAAATAAACTAGAGAGTATTTGTGGGAGGTTTTAAAATCTTATGGTTTTAAAAAGGAATTCATCGATTTGATTAAATTACTGTATTCAGAGTCCACAGTACAGGTAAACGTAAATGGTGTTTTGACTGAAACATTTGAAATTAAGAGGGGCGTAAAACAAGGTTGTCCAGCCTCAGCAGCCCTCTATATTTTGGCTATTAACCCTTTATTAAAAAGATTAAAAAACGATAAAAGACTAACAGGCATTAAAACTAGTGGAGGTGAGCGTGTGGTCGTCCTGGCCTATGCCGACGACGTAACAGTCATTGTTAAAAATGAGAAAGAGTTTGATATTGTAAAGGAGCATCTAGCATTTTATGAAGAGGTCTCCGGATCAAAGTTAAATCAGAATAAAACAGAAGGTGTCTGGTTCGGGAGGAGAGAGGCAAGGCCAAATGTTAACATACAAGTTACAGATACTATGACAGTGCTCGGTATAACATTTAGTAATAACGATTCCTATGGAAAAAATTGGGAGGAAAAAGATAAAGAAATTAAGGAGGAACTAAATAAATGGGAAAACAAGTCTATGTGTTACAGAACCAAGATAATAATTATTAAGTCATATATTCTTTCTAAATGTTTATTCTTAGCAACCATTTTTCCACCGAAGGACCAGACACTGAAAAAAATTAATAAAACTCTGGTTAACTTTATATGGGGAACTACTAGAGAGGTGACAAAAAGAGACCTGCTCTATAAAAGTAAAAAGAATGGAGGGCTAGGGGCTGTGGATTTTGGGCTCAAACTAAAGATTTCGTTTTGTAAAAATGTTGCATCTGGTTTTAAAAGAAGCGCTGTTTGGATTGGAGAGGCTCTGAGCTGGACCAAAAAGAAGGGTAGGGCAAGGAGCTCATTTCCATATTATAAAATTATGTATGGGGATTTAATAGCTATTTCTGAACATTTGAATATTGACTGGGTTGAAATGTCCAGCAAAAGTATTTATGAATTTTTGTGTGATGATTTATATGGTGGCATCTTCCCTTATAAAAACCTTAATGATGTGCAAAAACAGGTCTGCCTTAAAAATATTTGGAGTAAAAATGTTTCTGAAAAAAAGAGGGATGTAATGTGGCTGGTCTCCGTTAGGAGGCTAGCAGTAAGGGCAGTGGTAAAATGGAGCTGCTTTGTGAAAACTGTAAAATGTCCTGTAGAAAACTGTAATGATGATGAGTCCATAGAGCACCTGTTCGTGGATTGTCAAAGGTCAAGATATGTATGGGGGAAAATGTCACAACTTGGTTTTAATATAAAGGTCTCGTATAATGCTGTAATGTACGGGGTTTTTGAAGAAAACATGTCCGCCATGGACCAAGAATTCTTTTGGTCTATTATTTGCACTGTTGTGAATAAATTGTGGAACACTAGGAGTGCCATGGTCATTCACCAGGAGACCATTTCTGGGGAGGTAGTCTTCAAACAAGTAAAAACTGAGCTCAGAAGGCAACGAACACTGGACTCTAAACATAACAAACTGAAGCCATGGCACCTTTTGAACTTGTAAAAAAGAAAAAAAAACATCTATTTCTATTTTTCTATATTTATTATATTTCTATTTTCTTGTTTTGTATGCTTTTCTCTTCGATGTAAAAAAGAAGGAAAAGGTGAGGGTTAAACAAAAAAAAAGTAATGCCCTTACATATTATATTATAATTGTGTAATTACTTAATGTATGACTGTATTTATGACTTATTTGAATGCTTAAAATGATTGTAAACCTGCAAAATGATTGTAAACCTGCAAAATTTTCAATAAAGTCTATTTAAAAAGCAAAGAAATAAACTAAACTGAACTGAAACTGAACTGAACATGTGTATTTTCACGTCACCCCTTTGACTGCAGCCTTTGCCACAAACTGTACAAGAAGACAGCTTGTCTCCTGTATGAATCATGATGTGTCTGTTTAGTTTACTTTCAATATTAAAGGTTTTATATTCAATTTTATATAACAATTCAAGTGTTGTTGTTTGGAGTGAAGTGTTATCTGCACATTTCATAAGTAACAATTTAAGGACTTTTTAATACCTCTAAAATGACAAATTAAACATTGGCCAAATTGTCAAATATTAGAGGCAGACATTGTGAAAATAGCCAATCTACATCCTCACAACGCGAGGTGTTGTGAGCATGTAGATCTGCTATTTTCACAATAGAACCGTGTTATGTAAAATATAATGCCTCAACTCTTAGTGCTTGTCAGTGTTTTTGGGGGGGATTCCTTAAAATATGATTATTTTGGGGGTCACAGACTGAAAAGGTTGATAAGCACTGGTTTAGGGTCCTTGTCATGCCAAGGACCCTCGATTTAATATGAATTTGGCCGCGGACCCCCATCTGAAAATATGCTGTGCCAGATTACAAGATTTCTAATAAAATAAAATAAATCCTTTTCCTCGTTTTGCTGGAGACCCCCTGGGACCCCCTTTGAGAACCAACGGATTATTAGGCTTGTCCTTCAAAGTGGCCATCAAATGGTGAACACATCTCAGTGAATGCCCACCCCACTTCTGCAATACAAGATGGAAAACTTGGTTGACTGTAGGCGACAACCACTGGCACCTAACTCTGTCCCCACTAGGGGGAGCACAAAGCACAAAGGTTTTGTTCAAGAATGGGTGTTATAGACCTTTGTGCAAGACTGCTAAACATTACAGCAATCAAATGTCAAATTATGAAGTCAAAATGTGTATTTTGTACTGTATGGGGGAGTTCAGATGTGCAGGGACTTGAAGGGTTAACTATTGTCCAGCAGAGGAATGATATCATCTCGTTTCTTGTGGTGGCTTTGCATGCTCCAGAACAGCAGAACAGTGTCTGTCCCCATTTCATGTAAAATTATCCTGCCTCCATCTCCTTTGAAAACAATGAAAACACAAGCTGGTGTAGAGGACTGTGGAACACCACAACCAACTAGTGATAACTATCTTCTCTCTTCACACCGTTCTGAATCAGAAACTGATGACAGTGATGAGTGGGAGGAGACCAGGGGAGATCAGTCAGCTTTAAACAAACTGAAATCCCACACAAAAAATGTGGGAGGACAGGGCAAGCTGTCCCAGGACCTGAAACCATCAAAACAAACTCAACCCACTAGGAGTCACAGAGGGAAGAAAATGTTTAGTTGTAAAGAGTGTGGCAAAAGCCCTGTACTTGTACCATATGTGGTAAAGGTTGTCTTAACAAAAGTAATCTAAAAACACACATGAGTACTCATACAGCTCATACAGACGGAAGGTCATTTTCTTGTCCTTTTTGTGGTAAACAATGTAGTCACAGGGGTGATCTTAAAATACACATGAGGACGCATACAGGATACATGCAATAATTATTATGTTCATTGATATGCATGTAATAATGGAGTGTAGTTGTTCACTGTGTTGACATGTGTGTTGTTTGCGTTAAATTATCAGAGTATATATTTAGTGCCATAGTCAGTTGAAATCATCACTTTGTTTTGATTGACTGGATACTTTTTTAACAGGAAAGACAATAATTTGGAAGTACAATGCAAGGTCTGCTAAAATGATGTGTTCAATAAAGCATATGGCTTGTTTCAATTTCCATTGGGGGTCCTATAGTTGGATTATTATTATTTTTGTAAACTCAGAGAACCCTCTTGGGGGGATTTAATAAAGATTACTACATGTACTCTGTGTGTGCTTTATCATTACATAATGTTATCAGAATATGTACCATAAATACTGCAACTCACAAACCACCAATATTTATTACAGAAAAAACAAGGCCAAAGTGGCTTATACTAAGTGGACATGGCAATACTGCTTCTGGTTCTCTGAGCAGGACCAGTGTGTTGATGTAGGAGGATAAACAGTAACACCTCCTCACGGCTCTCCTCCAGTATAAACAACACCTCCCTTTTGTCTTGGAGTGGAGAAACACCTCCTCCCAGCTCTCCTCTAGTTAACTGCAGTCGGGTGTCATTTCAATGTGAAAGGCTCGTAACAACTTGATGATGATGATGGGCCATCATCAGAGAAACATTTAAATAGACACAAGTTCCAATGTCTTCACCAACACACAGACAATGTTGTCTTCGCAAAAGAAAGAAAACCCAGAGATGTTAATAGTTTATAAAGAGATCAAATTAAAAGGTGAGTCTACTGGAACGTGAATACAACAAAGCAATGATTTCCATTTCCCCCTTTTATCTGTTGTAAAAAGCTGATCGTCCAGTTCACAATGCAATTAATGCACCACACTATTTTCATAGGATTTCAAATAAGTATAGCCTAAACAGGTTAACATAGTGAAGCTACATGAACCACTTTGTTGTTGACTGTTTCCCCTTTTTTCCTTTACGCCAAATGACCAAATTAACTGATGTAAAAGCTCACAAAGTGTTGAATTGCAACACATCGTTTGGTTGTAGATTATTATTCACTTTCTGTGAATGTTTGCCTATTATGACTATGATAATGATTATTATGAGGGTTCACGTGGTTTGCTGGGATCCCCCTGAAACACCTAAGCCACCCACATGTTTACATATATCATGTCTTGTCTTATTTCTGGGATTTGCAAAGCTCTTTGTGCTGGAGTGTTTGCTGGTGAATCATTTTTTTCTTTGTTCTTTTGTCAGTTTTTAAATGTTTTTACCAAACACAAGAAATGCACCAAACAGATACCAGTAGGCCTATATCAATTAAACCTACTTTACAAATATGTAAGTATATTTGTATTAATAGAGCTCTAAGCTAAATAAATAAACAAACAAACAAACAAAGGTTTTGTTCAAGAATGGGTGTTATAGACCTTTGTGCAAGACTGCTAAACATTACAGCAATCAAATGTCAAATTATGAAGTCAAAATGTGTATTTTGTAGTGTATGGGGGAGTACAGATGTGCAGGGACTTGAAGGGTTAACTATTGTCCAGCAGAGGAATGATATTATCTCGTTTCTTGTGGTGGCTGTGCATGCTCCAGAACAGCAGAACAGTGTCTGTCCCCATTTCATGTAAAATTATCCTGCCTCCATCTCCTTTGAAAACAATGAAAACACAAGCTGGTGTAGAGGACTGTGGAACACCACAACCAACTAGTGATAACTATCTTCTCTCTTCACACCGTTCTGAATCAGAAACTGATGACAGTGATGAGTGGGAGGAGACCAGGGGAGATCAGTCAGCTTTAAACAAACTGAAATCCCACACAAAAAATGTGGGAGGACAGGGCAAGCTGTCCCAGGACCTGAAACCATCAAAACAAACTCAACCCACTAGGAGTCACAGAGGGAAGAAAATGTTTAGTTGTAAAGAGTGTGGCAAAAGCCCTGTACTTGTACCATATGTGGTAAAGGTTGTCTTAACAAAAGTAATCTAAAAACACACATGAGTACTCATACAGCTCATACAGACGGAAGGTCATTTTCTTGTCCTTTTTGTGGTAAACAATGTAGTCACAGGGGTGATCTTAAAATACACATGAGGACGCATACAGGATACATGCAATAATTATTATGTTCATTGATATGCATGTAATAATGGAGTGTAGTTGTTCACTGTGTTGACATGTGTGTTGTTTGCGTTAAATTATCAGAGTATATATTTAGTGCCATAGTCAGTTGAAATCATCACTTTGTTTTGATTGACTGGATACTTTTTTAACAGGAAAGACAATAATTTGGAAGTACAATGCAAGGTCTGCTAAAATGATGTGTTCAATAAAGCATATGGCTTGTTTCAATTTCCATTGGGGGTCCTATAGTTGGATTATTATTATTTTTGTAAACTCAGAGAACCCTCTTGGGGGGATTTAATAAAGATTACTACATGTACTCTGTGTGTGCTTTATCATTACATAATGTTATCAGAATATGTACCATAACTACTGCAACTCACAAACCACCAATATTTATTACAGAAAAAACAAGGCCAAAGTGGCTTATACTAAGTGGACATGGCAATACTGCTTCTGGTTCTCTGAGCAGGACCAGTGTGTTGATGTAGGAGGATAAACAGTAACACCTCCTCACGGCTCTCCTCCAGTATAAACAACACCTCCCTTTTGTCTTGGAGTGGAGAAACACCTCCTCCCAGCTCTCCTCTAGTTAACTGCAGTCGGGTGTCATTTCAATGTGAAAGGCTCGTAACAACTTGATGATGATGATGGGCCATCATCAGAGAAACATTTAAATAGACACAAGTTCCAATGTCTTCACCAACACACAGACAATGTTGTCTTCGCAAAAGAAAGAAAACCCAGAGATGTTAATAGTTTATAAAGAGATCAAATTAAAAGGTGAGTCTACTGGAACGTGAATACAACAAAGCAATGATTTCCATTTCCCCCTTTTATCTGTTGTAAAAAGCTGATCGTCCAGTTCACAATGCAATTAATGCACCACACTATTTTCATAGGATTTCAAATAAGTATAGCCTAAACAGGTTAACATAGTGAAGCTACATGAACCACTTTGTTGTTTACTGTTTCCCCTTTTTTCCTTTACGCCAAATGACCAAATTAACTGATGTAAAAGCTCACAAAGTGTTGAATTGCAACACATCGTTTGGTTGTAGATTATTATTCACTTTCTGTGAATGTTTGCCTATTATGACTATGATAATGATTATTATGAGGGTTCACGTGGTTTGCTGGGATCCCCCTGAAACACCTAAGCCACCCACATGTTTACATATATCATGTCTTGTCTTATTTCTGGGATTTGCAAAGCTCTTTGTGCTGGAGTGTTTGCTGGTGAATCATTTTTTTCTTTGTTCTTTTGTCAGTTTTTAAATGTTTTTACCAAACACAAGAAATGCACCAAACAGATACCAGTAGGCCTATATCAATTAAACCTACTTTACAAATATGTAAGTATATTTGTATTAATAGAGCTCTAAGCTAAATAAATAAACAAACAAACAAACAAAGGTTTTGTTCAAGAATGGGTGTTATAGACCTTTGTGCAAGACTGCTAAACATTACAGCAATCAAATGTCAAATTATGAAGTCAAAATGTGTATTTTGTAGTGTATGGGGGAGTACAGATGTGCAGGGACTTGAAGGGTTAACTATTGTCCAGCAGAGGAATGATATTATCTCGTTTCTTGTGGTGGCTGTGCATGCTCCAGAACAGCAGAACAGTGTCTGTCCACATTTATCAGAATTTAGCAAGTCATATTAGTCAGATTCTCCATGGCTCCCATGTAAAATTATCCTGCCTCCATCTCCTTTGAAAACAATGAAAACACAAGCTGGTGTAGAGGACTGTGGAACATCACAACCAACTAGTGATAACTATCTTCTCTCTTCACACCGTTTTGAATCAGAAACTGATGACAGTGATGAGTGGGAGGAGACCAGGGGAGATCAGTCAGCTTTAAAAAACTGAAATCCCACACAAAAAATGTGGGAGGACAGGGCAAGCTGTCCCAGGACCTGAAACCATCAAAACAAACTCAACCCACTAGGAGTCACAGAGGGAAGAACATGTTTAGTTGTAAAGAGTGTGGCAAAATGTTTAATCAAAAGGCACATCTGAAGAGTCACACAATGATCCATACAGGGGAATGGCCCTTGTCTTGTACTGTTTGTGGTAAAGGCTGTGCTAGCACAAGTAATCTAAATGTACACATGAGGACTCATACAGTGGAAAAGCCCTGTACTTGTACCATATGTGGTAAAGGTTGTCTTAACAAAAGTAATCTAAAAACCCACATGAGGAATCATACAGCTCATACAGGCGGAAGGCCATTTTCTTGTCCTTTTTGTGGTAAACAATGTAGTCACAGGGGTGATCTTAAAATACACATGATGACGCATACAGGATGAGGGACAGCGAGTGCATTTTCCGGCAGCGGCACCTGCCGCGACGTCGTCGGACTTGCCGACAACAGCCGCGGCAATGATTCCTATGCCGTGGCAATTATACCTAATCCGTGGCAACGCCGGACAGACCGACAATCGAGCTGCGTCAGCCGCTGTTGCCGAGCCTATCCTCCCCCCCCCACCCCCACCCACCCACACACACACACACACACACACACACACACACGCAGGCACGCACGCACGCACACTCCCCCCCCCCCCACACACACACACACACACGCAGGCACAGCATGCACGCACACGCACGCACCATGATCAGCTAGTGGACCAACTTGCTCATATAGTCAATTATGTATAAATAAATGAATGAAGTAGACTGGTGGTCGCTTGCTGACCTTCCGGATCTGCTGGTGGACCACCGGGCCCGCCGTGCGTCACCGGCAGCCGCCGCCGTCACCTGCCTGCCTCACCGGCAGCCGCCGTAGCCGCCGCCGCTAGCCGCCGTCACCGGGCCTCACCGGCAGCCGCCGCTAGCCGCCGTCACCTGCCGGGCTTCACCGGCAGCCGCCGCTAGCCGCCGTCACCTGCCGTCACCTGCCGGGCTTCACCGGCAGCCGCCGCTAGCCGCCGTCACCTGCCGGGCTTGCACCGGCAGCCGCCGCTAGCCGCCGTCACCTGCCGCGCCTACTGTGTGTGTCCCTCCCTCCACCTCGCCTCTCCACTTCTATCTATCCATTTTACGCACAGCTGTTTTACGCTGCACGCATCTATCCCGAAACACACACACACACACACACACACACACACACACACACACACACACACACACACACACACACACACACACACACACACCGCCCGAGAACGACCCACGGAGCGAGCAACGAACACCCACCCGTCCGTCTCGCCGCCGCCAGAGATGGATCTGTCTGTCTGATCCCCCCCCCCCCCCCCCCCCCCAGATTGTCCATAGTTTAATAGTCTGTTATTTGTATTTCTTTCGCCTGGCCTGGCCGTTTAATTATCCATTTCTACCTTAATTCTCATATCAGCCATATTCCATTTTACGCACATTTTACCGACCTCCTCACCCTGAATATAAATATAACCTTCATTTTTCTTTGCAGCTAAATTAACTAAAGGTTCTCCTTAATCGAATTCATCATAGATATGTTTATTTTTCAACGCATGTTCTTCATTATTATTATTTAGGCATATGGTTTCTCTGCGCTTGTCATGCGTAAATCTTTGGATTCATTCTGTGACCAGCATTCTGCTTATGTACTATGCGGATTTTATCGATAACAGGTTGGGTTATTCACCACCTCGGCGTCAGGTTTATTATTAACCAAAGCCATTTCCGAACATAATGCCTTAATGACCCAGTTAACCTATAAGATATTAATAATAATACCAGTAAGACTCCCTGTCAGGTAGCAGCGTGATGTAATAGCTTGCAGTATGATGCCCTCATCATGAAAGACAGTATATGCAAAATCCCTGTAATGCTCCAAGAAAGAAAAAGGACATGCGTTTCTATAATACTGACCAGCAGCCAGCAAGCCAGCCATGAGTGTGTGTGTGTGTGTGTGTGTGTGTGTGTGTGTGTGTGTGTGTGTGTGTGTGTGTGTGTGTGTGTGTGTGTCGGGATAGATGCGTGCAGCGCAAAACAGTAGGCTCTCTCTCTCTCTCTCTCTCTCTCTCTCTCTCTCTCTCTCTCTCCAGAAGGAGCGAACACACGCACATGCACACGCACGCAGGCAGGCATCTATCTGTATTTCTGTTACATAACTTCCTTTCTTTTTATTTTTATTTTTATTTTTTAGCGGCCCACGGCGCCTCCGCGGTTTTTTTTTATGTGTAATAAGACATGAAATAGCTTACTAGCTCTATATGACCAGGTGATAGGCCTACAGTTAATAACATAAATATATAAAGTCATGAAGTGTGCCTAGGCTATTGCCTATATCCTGATTGACAGCTGGACTGACTCCTTGCTGGGCGTCAAACTTCAGAGGACGGGATCCACCGCAGACAAGTGGCCAATCAATGATTGGACCGACTCTCACTCTCACTTTCTCTCTCTCTCTCTCTCTCTCTCTCTCTCTCTCTCTCTCTCTCTCTCTCTCTCTCTCTCTCTCTCTCTCCCCAGAAGGAGCGAACACACGCACATGCACACGCACGCAGGCAGGCACGCGTGCGCACGCACCATGATCAGCAGTGGACCAGCATGCTCATAAGAGAGAGAGAGAGAGAAAGAGAGGCCAAATTGGCCACTTAATTGTCTGCAGTGTCATGCACTCCTTTGAAGTCAAAATTGGGCCATTATAGGTTTTTGTAACCTAATTGTTTGTTTGAACGCCCAGCTGGGACTCAGTCCTTGCAGCTGTCCAACCTGAGCTGTCAATGGTGATAGCATATAGTCAGACATAGCCTACACTTCATATTCACTTTATGTTATTAACTGTAGGCCTATCACCTGGTCCTATAGAGCTAGTAAGCTATTGCATGTCTTATTACACATAAAAAACCCGCGGAGGCGCCGTGGGCCGCTAAAAAAATAAAAATAAAAATAAAGGAAGTTATGTAATAACTGAAATACAGATAGATGCGAGCATTGTACGCTTTGAAATTATAATATAAATGTGAATAAATGAGCAGAGATTCACAACATGACAATAGAGTTTCCTCTTTTATTTTACATATTAAATGAGCAGAGCATCACTTAAAAATGCAGGACTTTAATTAATTGAGAATTTAGTGGAGATAGATAGCTAGATAGCTAGATAGCTAGATAGATAGATAGATAGATAGATCCAGTCGCAACAGAGCAGCATCATGTCCCAACTACCCAGCAGACATATGTCAGTGTTTTGGGAAGGTCAGGCGATCGCCTGGAACTTCCAGGTGGTCCCCAGGTAAATGAGTAGACAACCTATAATGGACCCTTATGGACATTTTAATTCTTGTGCGGGTAGGCCTAAAACGAAACCAAATGGACCCGTAAGGGGGGGACGTTTGGATTCATTTTACACTCTCTCACTGACTGTGGAAAACACTGCGGGGGATGGGGTCAAAATCGTCGGCCAAAACATATAGGCTGCACGACATACACCCGTAACACACACACACACACACACACACACACACACACACACACACACACACACACACACACACACACACACACACACGCACACACACACACACACACACTCATGGCTGGATTGCTGGCTGCTGGTCAGTATTATAGAAACGCATGTCCTTTTTCTTTCTTGGAGCATTACAGGGATTTTGGTTAACTGGGTCATTAAGGCATTATGTTCGGAAATGGCTTTGGTTAATAATAAACCTGACGCCGAGGTGGTGAATAACCCAACCTGTTATCGATAAAATCCGCATAGTACATAAGCAGAATGCTGGTCACAGAATGAATCCAAAGATTTACGCATGACAAGCGCAGAGAAACCATATGCCTAAATAATAATAATGAAGAACATGTGTTGAAAAATAAACATATCTATGATGAATTCGATTAAGGAGAACCTTTAGTTAATTTAGCTGCAAAGAAAAATGAAGGTTATATTTATATTCGGGGTGAGGAGGTCGGTAAAATGTGCGTAAAATGGAATATGGCTGATATGAGAATTAAGGTAGAAATTGATAATTAAACGGCCAGGCCAGGCGAAAGAAATACAAATAACAGACTATTAAACTATGGACAATCTGGGGGGGGGGGATCAGACAGACAGATCCATCTCCGGCGGCGGCGAGACGGACGGGTGGGTGTTCGTTGCTCGCTCCGTGGGTCGTTCCCGGGCGGTGTGTGTGTGTGTGTGTGTGTGTGTGTGTGTGTGTGTGTGTGTGTGTGTGTGTGTGTGTGTTTCGGGATAGATGCGTGCAGCGCAAAACAGCTGTGCGTAAAATGGATAGATAGAAGTGGAGAGGCGAGGTGGAGGGAGGGACACACACAGTAGGCGCTGCAGGTGACGGCGGCTAGGGCGGCTGCCGGTGCAAGCCCGGCAGGTGACGGCGGCTAGCGGCGGCTGCCGGTGAAGCCCGGCGGGTGACGGCGGCTAGCGGCGGCTGCCGGTGAAGCCCGGCGGGTGACGGCGGCTAGCGGCGGCTGCCGGTGAAGCCCGGCGGGTGACGGCGGCTAGCGGCGGCTGCCGGTGAAGCCCGGGAGGTGACGGCTGCTAGCGGCGGCTGCCGGTGAAGCCCGGCAGGTGACGGCGGCTATGGCGGCTGCCGGTGTGGCCCGGCGACCCGGTGGTCCACCAGCAGATCCGGAAGGTCAGCAAGCGACCACCAGAGAGAGCAGACATGACTGTTTTAATACTTCATTCATTTTTTATACATAATTGACTATATGAGCACGTTGGTCCACTGCTGATCATGGTGCCTGCGTGTGTGCATGCATGCGTGCCTGCGTGCGTGTGTGTGTGTGTGGGGGGGGGGGATAGGTTCGGCAACAGCGGCTGACGCAGCTCGATTGTCGGTCTGTCCGGCGTTGCCACGGATTAGGTATAATTGCCACGGCATAGGAATCATTGCCGCGGCTGTTGTCGGCAAGTCCGACGCCGCCGCGGCAGGTGCCGCTGCCGGGAAGTGTATTCGCTCCTTCTGTACAGGATACATGCAATAATTATTATGTTCATTGATATGCATGTAATAATGGAGTGTAGTTGTTCACTGTGTTGACATGTGTGTTGTTTGCGTTAAATTATCAGAGTATATATTTAGTGCCATAGTCAGTTGAAATCATCACTTTGCTTTGATTGACTGGATACTTTTTTAACAGGAAAGACAATAATTTAGAAGTACAATGCAAGGTCTGCTAAAATGATGTGTTCAATAAAGCATATGGCTTGTTTCAATTTCCATTGGGGGTCCTATAGTTGGATTATTATTATTTTTGTAAACTCAGAGATTTAATAAAGATTACTACATGTACTCTGTGTGTGCTTTATCATTACATAATGTTATCAGAATATGTACCATAACTACTGCAACTCACAAACCACCAATATTTACAGTCGACTTTACAGAAAAAAAAGAACAAGGCCAAAGTGGCTTATACTAAGTGGACATGGCAACACTGCTTCTGGTTCTCTGAGCAGGACCAGTGTGTTGATGTAGGAGGATAAACAGTAACACCTCCTCACGGCTCTCCTCCAGTATAAACAACACCTCCCTTTTGTCTTGGAGTGGAGAAACACCTCCTCCCAGCTCTCCTCTAGTTAACTGCAGTCGGGTGTCATTTCAATGTGAAAGGCTCGTAACAACTTGATGATGATGGGCCATCATCAGAGAAACATTTAAATAGACACAAGTTCCAATGTCTTCATCAACACACAGACAATGTTGTCTTCGCAAAATAAAGAAAACCCAGAGATGTTAATAGTTTATAAAGAGATCAATTTAAAAGGTGAGTCTACTGGAATGTGAATACAACAAAGCAATGATTTCCATTTCCCCCTTTTATCTGTTGTAAAAAGCTGATCTTCCAGTTCACAATGCAATTAATGCACCACACTATTTTCATAGGATTTCAAATAAGTAACAGGTTAACATAGTGAAGCTACATGAACCACTTTGTTGTTGACTGTTTCCCCTTTTTTCCTTTACGCCAAATGACCAAATTAACTGATGTAAAAGCTCACAAAGTGTTGAATTGCAACACATTGTTTGGTTGTAGATTACGAACATATTGAATGTAAAGGAGTAGTAGGCTGTACAAATAAACATACAGCTTCATCTTGCATAAGGGAATTAATTATATTGGACTAATAATCGTGCAGGCTCAGGCTGTGTGTTTGCACGCATACTGCATGGTTTCATAACAAGTTGTTTCTGTTGCATCGAGGCCAACAATACATGTACAGAATAATGAGAAATAGTCTGAAAGTGAGGTCTGCGCAAATGTTTCATAGGTTGATATTTATCTGTCCAGAAATTAATCAATTATAGACTACTCACTGTATGGTCGAGTGGTCACAATAGTGCGTCCATGCATCTCTGTTATGCAACTTTGGGAAAGTTGTAAAGGCTTTGGTGGTCATCTTGTACAGTTTCCATAACATCTCCTCATAAAGAACTTCAATCGAGTGTATAATGTTTGTTTTATATGGTTTGTTAGTTGTCCTGCATGCCTTCCATAATTCCCATGGTCCATGGGTTAATGGACTGCTGTCTTCTCTCTCCCCCCAGCGCCCCCGTTCGCAAATTAATGTGTAGGCTAAACTGTTCTGATAATACAACTTGTTTTGTCTGTCCATTCATCATGTATAACTTAAACTGCGCGGTCGTATTCCAAACCAATGCATCTTAACAACATAACAAACCGACAACTAGGGCCAACCCAGCAACAACTATCGTTTCCTGTCTTACTTTCACAATAAAGTGTCTCCCGCTTACCTCCCAATGCAGCTTATTTCACGCAGGTTATTATTAACAGGAAAAAGTGTAGCTTAACCTGTGTGTTTTTGTGCAACCAAACGTGCATGGGAGAGAGAATGATGAGGGTGAGAGAGAGAGAGAGAGAGAGACATTGAGAAACAGAGAGAGAGAGAACTGCCGTTGTTTAGGAGTAGTACTGCACTTGGTATCACACTTTTCTCCGTCTGACCGTCTCTCTCCCGATTTTGCTAGCCCCGAAAACTACCGGTGCTAGTCCGGAAACTAGTGGTGCTTTAGCACCAAAAGCCACCGCGTAGATCCGCCACTGGTCATTGGTATGGGAGCTAACAATATAAATAACGACACAATGTGACATAGCTCTGATTACACAATGCTGTACCCTCTCTAACTGTACATTCATTCCCCATTTGCAGTTGTTTTAATTACATTTCGACACTTGCTTTGGCAATGTAAACATATGTGTTCTCATGCCAATAAAGCTCATTTGAATTGAATTGATTGGTTTATATGAGTTCTCATATGTTTGTTTATGTTACTTGTGTCACTAAACCCTTTGCCACAGACTGTACAAGTAAAGGGTTTTTCTGCTGTATGGGTCCTCATGAGCCAGGGGTAGGGCTCGATAAGCATTTCCTTCTCCCTTCCCCTTTTCCAGTATCATGGACACCTTATCAGCTTAAATGGACTGACAACATGTGCCTTGGACTTTCCCTTCTTTCTTTACTAAATAGGATTGTCATGCTCATACTGCACCAATGCACATCACTTGTGTATGTCCTGAACTGGAAATAAACTAAACTGAACTGAAACTGAACTGAACATGTGTATTTTCACGTCACCCCTTTGACTGCAGCCTTTGCCACAAACTGTACAAGAAGACAGCTTGTCTCCTGTATGAATCATGATGTGTCTGTTTAGTTTACTTTCAATATTAAAGGTTTTATATTCAATTTTGGTGTTGTGAGCATGTAGATCTGCTATTTTCAGAATAGAACCGTGTTATGTAAAATATAATGCCTCAACTCTTAGTGCTTGTCAGTGTTTTTGGGGGGATTCCTTAAAATATGATTATTTTGGGGGTCACAGCCTGAAAAGGTTGATAAGCACTGGTTTAGGGTCCTTGTCATCCCAAGGACCCTCGATTTAATATGAATTTGGACCCCCATCCGAAAATATGCTGTGCCAGATTACAAGATTTCTAATAAAATAAAATAAATCCTTTTCCTCGTTTTGCTGGAGACCCCCTGGGACCCCCTTTGAGAACCAACGGATTATTAGGCTTGTCCTTCAAAGTGGCCATCAAATGGTGAACACATCTCAGTGAATGCCCACCCCACTTCTGCAATACAAGATGGAAAACTTGGTTGACTGTAGGCGACAACCACTGGCGCCTAACTCTGTCCCCACTAGGGGGAGCACAAAGCTAGGAGACATTTGGTGCCGTATCGGCGCCGCGAAAAATCGAGTATTTCCGGTTATAAAGTCGGCTAAAATTTGTATTTTTGGGTATAAAGTCGACTAAAACGGGTTTCCTTTATTAAGTCATTTTCGGGTGTCTTTGGGGCTTCAGGGGAGGAACATCAACTATATTTTGTATTAAGGTGCGTACCTTAACAATCATTCAGTCGCTCAGTGGCTCAATCATTTAAGGCAGAACAACTTCAGACCACAATGAGATACAGTATTTCCATAAACTCTTTTCTTAAAGTTTTCTTTTACTCCTCAGGAAGTCATACTTCGTCACAGCAGTTGACAGTAACCAAGTATATTTACTTGACTACTACAAAATAAAATAAAAACAGAGGACGAGGAAACTCAGGTTTTTGACGTTGCTTTCAATTAGAATGAATTTCTCAATTGTATAAACTTTTAATATTAATAACCATTGAAATGAGGTGAAGCCACACAGCTCTAAAACAAACTGGTGTAATGAAAACCAACATCCCCTCACTACAGTCAGCCACACTAGTACTGTGTGATCTGCATAAATGTATCTGGCACACATGTACTCTGTAAGTAAATCGTGTCATGCGTTATGAAGATATTTCACAGTTTCTGGATTTCAGATTCTCCATTCTGGATGGGTTTCAGGTAATAACCGGGTCCTACTCTGAACTTACAGTGGCTATTTAAACAAAACAAATATATTGTTGTTGTCGGGTGGAAACCTTGTATATCTAAAACCGTTTGTATTTATGATTTAAAAAATGATTTAAACTATTGAAAACAGCCGATCTACAAGCACACACCGCCTCGCACCCGCAAGGTGTTGTGTGTTTGCAGATCTGCTTTTTTCACTACTTTTGTGCGACGGCCTTGTGTGATGAAGCAGGGTTTACAAAACGTACAAATTTGTACCTTGGAGATACAAGATTTCTGCCCGACAGTGACGATATATAGATATATATATCATTAAAATCAATGGTTTCAGACATACAGGGTTTCCAACCGACATGATCGACCATATTATGTTACAGAGCAGTACTGTAAATGGAAGCAGCGAACGGAAATCAACACCGTGGTTACGGTTTTCCTTCTAATAATAAGCAGCATCTTGGTCATCGTCTGTCGGGTGGAAACCTCATATGTCCAAAACAGTTACTTTTCAACGTTCATGTTCAAACAAAGCCAAAGTAGCAGATCGATCGACAAACTCAAAACCTTCGAACTTGTGGATCTGCTACTTTCGCTGCTTTTGTGTGACGCCACAGTATGATCGAGATGGCTACCTTTCAATCCGGGAGCGCATCCGTGTCATTTTATTCACTATACATCGTTACTGTCGTGGCAGGAAACCTCGGCAGAAACCTCTCCAGGTTTTCAATGTGTTAGGTTTTCATTTTTCGTAAACTAAGCCCGTCTTCACCATACGAGAGAGTCGTGCAAAGGCAGCTTGTAGATCGCCTATTTTCAATTTAAGGGTTAGGAATGATAACCTAATCTGCAGTGAAATAGATAAATGATGGTATTTACAATCTGATCCATGCTCAGACCTGCACCAATCAAAGTCAGTGTGTGTGTGTGTGTGTGTGTGTGTGTGTGTGTGTGTGTGTGTGTGTGTGTGTGTGTATGGCGGCTTTTCCGTGCCAGCTAAGCGAAGCGACGCATGTGTGCCAAATGGCTTTTTGTTTACATATGCGTGCGTGCATGCATGCCTTAGTTGTGCTCCAGTGGCACTCCAGGGCACACGATTGCGCTGGACGCATCGCGTCTTTGGTACGCGTCACGCGTCCTGTAACGATGCCATGCGCGTCTTTGGTACGCGTCACTCGATGCCATGCAGCCAACGAGGTACACGTCTCGTGTCATGTAAAAAAAATAATAATAAAAAAAAAAATCTGTAAATGTACTGTGATTCTTATATCATTTGTTTTAAGCAGTAACTCATTCCAGTTCAAATACAGACCAAACCATTCAATTCTATGCCATTGCCATCCACTATTGTTGCCTGTTCCGTTGCATTTAACAATGCAGATCTAATAGTTTAAATATATTTTACTCTGTTGTGAGTAAAAATGAATCTGATTATTATAGAAGAGGGCTTTGCACATAAAGAGTGCTGCTGCATTATATCCTATATTAATTATATGAAGAAGTAATCCATTATTTGGGGTGACGACAACCAGAATGCAGAATAGACTATCATTAGTTGGCTGAGAATAATGCCACAATGGTTTAAATGATCTAATGTAACTTTGAGAAGCGCAGAGCTGGTCAGAGTCCAATCAGACCAGCTGCGGGAGCGCTAATTGGGTTGACTCGTTGACCTAGGCCTACTTAATTGCGCTATTCGGTGTATAATTGAAAAATGGAAATGCAATGACAGTAGGCCTATTAATTCATTTATCAAAATATCAAAATTCATTCAATTTGTCCACACATCCAGTGTGGAAGGAAGACAGACAGACAGACAGACAGACAGACAGACAGACAGACAGACAGACAGACAGACAGACAGACAGACAGACAGTGATTTATCCAGATGCTTTGCCATTAGGCTACTCACACGGAGTAATGTAATGAATATGCTGACAGACAGACAGACAGAATAAAAAGAGTCCACGAATAGGCCCGCACACTGCTCATAATGCAAAAAAAAAAAGAAAAAAAAAAAAATCCTCCTCGGCTGCGCGATCCCGCCAGCAGCGTCAGTTCTGCAAATGCTAAGGTATGGTAACATGGCTGTTGTTTTGCAACAAGCATGATGAAATTCATGTTAAGAAGTACATTTTATTATTTTCTCCTGTAATCAAGGTACGGTAGCTACCATACCCATGTGCTACTACTCCACTCGCTGCCTCACTCGCATCCATTGGTGCGTTATGCGTTTTTTCCGACTTTATATCGCCCATCCCCATGTCCAGATTTTTTTTTTCGGTGATATGCACGGCAGCACGTCATTACTTTCTTTCTGACAGTGGATTTCTCTCTGTCTGTCTGTCTGTCTGTCTGTCTGTATGTATATATAAAGATATTGGCGAAGCATACGTTGTGCCATTGACCGTTAAAATGTTTAATTGGCCGGTAATTATAAAGTCCACCGGACACTGTGACCGGCTGGGAAAATGTCTCCCTTATATCATTTGACTCCCTTTAGGCTATTTTATCAGATTTAATCCTATTGTTCTTATTATTATTTGGTTAAAGTAGTAGGCTACAACCATTAAAACAACATCATCATTTTTGTATCATGATCTGTCAGCATGGTTTAAATCCCGAAGGGTGAGCGTGCTGCGGGCTGCTTCTTCTGTGCTGTGCGCTGTTAAAATCAGCCTATTCCTTCGTTGTACGATGGTGACGCGCGTTGAAAATATCAGAGCTACAAGCTCACAACTCGTCGCAATTCGCCACGCTATGAGCTTGTATATCTGCTATAGATACGCAACACGGCCATACGGCCATCAAGCTTCATAGCTGCGCTGGAGACCCTGGAGTCGGGGTTTACTGTTACAGAACCGTACGGATTCCGTGGCTATAATCGTGGATAATCTATGGATTCCGTGACACCATACGTAGATTAATTCGTAGGCTATTGTGTGGCGGCGGTGGCGCACAGGCAGTTCACTTGCACCCACTTTATTCACTTATTTTTTGGTGAATAAATACAGTAAACAAACATTCCTATTCCTATCCTATCCTAGACAGTAGGCCTATTAATTTCATCAAAATATCAAAATTCATTCAATTTGTCCACACATCCAGTGTGGAAGGAAGACAGACAGACAGACAGACAGACAGACGGACAGACGGACAGACTGATTGATTTCATTTTCCCATTGCACATGCATATAGAGAACGTCAAGTCAGTCAGTTCAGCACCACAGCCCCTCATCACACAGATAGACAGCTGTTAAAAGTGGTTGCACTTATATGAAACAGAAATAGGCCTCTAATATTTGACAATTTGGCCAATGTTTAATTTGTCACGGTTACTGTTGAGTGAGAAAATGGTGTTGTGTTAATCATCTGGGGACAAAATAATTTGGGTCCCAACCCACAGGTTGAGAAACACTTGTATAGCTCTCAGTTACCAATGAATCAATTAGCGCGGTCATTATTTGCTTTCAAGGAAAAACAAACAATAGATGTGTGAATTAGCCAGTCATTAGCTCCTGCAGCTGTGACGAATATGGTGGACTGATCACCAATCAAGTGATCAAAGCAAAGGCAATTCATGGTGGTAATCGAGGGTTGTGAGTCTCACAGCTGAAACAGGGAACTGCATGACATAACAGTGAGAGAGAAGGTTGCAAATAGGAAAAAGTAGGCTAGGCCTAGTTTCATGACACAGAGAGAGAGAGCGTCGGTGCAGTCATTCAGTCAGTCAGTCAGTCAGTCAGTCAGTCAGTCAGTCAGACAGACAGACAGACAGACAGACAGACAGACAGACAGACAGACAGTTGCACCGGGCACCGCCACCTAAATCTTCTCCCCCACAATCTCTTTATTCCGTAACGGAATTCATCAATGACGAGGGCTTTCCAACTGTTCCCTGCAAATAAGCCATGTGTATAGGCTATTATATTGTATGTATCCTATACGCTATGCCTAATATAATATAGCCATGGGCCGATTTGTGGGTCTTACTTATTATTGTTATTTAATTATTATTGTTATTTAAAACTGATGTCATCATTGAAATAAATATGCCTTTTACAGAACACTTAATGCCTGGGGTTTAATTTATCGCAAGAAAGTTCTAATTTGGTTTGAAAAGTATAGGCTATGAATGAAGAATGAATGAGCTTTATTACCGGTATCATTGTTGCATAAAACAAGTTCAAGAACAACGAAAGTGGAGCAAACCTTTATTGTTAAGACAAAACAATAAGTTAAATTTATAAAAAAAAAAAAGTATAGATATAGCCTACGAAGTAAAAAAAAAAAAAAAAAAAAGTCCCGTCTCACAGCTAATAGTGCATGAGCGCAGCTATATAAAAAGCTGTTTTTTAAGCCTGTGGATCTTTTAAAAAGGCAGCAGTTCAAACAATGGGATAGGTCTTTGATGATGCTGCGGGTCTTTGGCAGTGGTGGAAAAGGTATAGGCCTACAGCCTACTCAACTGTTTTACTTTTTAATGTAAAAGTATCAATTATGCAATGCAATGTAGAACGGCGAGCTCCATTTGTGTTGAACACCACGGAGCGACCGTCTGTCTAGTCGCCCCGGTTCTAACGAGGGGTCGCGGCGATCCAACGGCCAGCCATTCTGGAGCTCTACGGTCGTTTATAGTTTCAGCCAAAGTAGCCGATCTACAAGCAGCGCGCGCTGGGCAACAGAGTGCGAGCGAGGAGGTGGACCAGAACTATAGACAGTTCCTGCACTGCTAATTATTTCAAATAATAAACAAACAATTAGGTGTGGAAGGGCTTCAGTCAATGAATCAAAGAGAGTCCGAACATCGGTTTACTCCCCTGGGAGATCAATGATATAGGCCAAGGCTGTTGATGGGCCAATTAAGTTGTGTGCTGCTGTTTAAATAAACGTCCACTCTCGTCTCTCTCTCTCTCTCTCTCTCTCTCTCTCTCTCTCTCTCTCTCTGTGTCTCTGCGCTCCGCGCATGAAGCGTCTCCATTTGGACATGATTTGGAACAGAGCGAGAGAGAGATGGAGAGAGAAAGCGAGGGAGCAAAAAAAATCCTGCCTACAGGATTACGTTTTGTTCTTCTGGTTTAAGTTCATCATGGCTCGGTCAATTATGAAGCGATTAAAACAAATAAAACGTCACCTCTTCCTTGGAAAGCCCCACTTCCATGGACTGTATTGTGTCCCTATTACATCTAAAGATTTATAACGTTGGCTGATCTACCAGTGCGCCATGCAGTGCGCTCCCAAAATGGACATTTCCCGACATTGATTTGCTATATAAAACCATATTTGATAGATATAACTATCATCTACAATTACTTATTGTAGAGAACGTTATAGGCTATATAGGGTATTTTAGCCTAGTGCGCAATGCCACCCTGGCAATGCCGATACGAAATTAATATGGCATTCATATTATTCAAGTTATTATACAGCCTACCAAAAGCTGTATGGTTTAAAGTAGGCCTAATTAATATACGTATAGGATATACTGCAGCACTCGTGTGTAAAGCCCTGTGTTGGTTCTACTGTTCGCTTCACAATCACTTTTGTAGAATGCAACACAAACTCGAAGCACTGCGCTGTCAGCGCCGACTGCCGCCGAGTCGCCGACTGCGCCCAATGAATGCGTTTCTTGTGGGGAGATTTACAGAAGCGGAATATACCAAGTTAATCAGGGGGAACTTGATAAATATAGGGGAGTAAACACGTATGAAAAATATCAAAAGAAAACATTTTTTTTAATACAAAATTCAACAAATTAAAGTTGCATGGACCCCCCTCCAGCCAAAATAAAAAAGTCATGGTCCCCCCTGACAATCAAATTATTATTTGAGAACCCCCCCTCGCTATGGACTATACCCACCTTAAGTATTAGACGAACACTCCCTAAATGGTTCGAGTTTTAGTTTGCGCCGAAACTAGAAAGACTGTACCGACGCAGGCCGTGCGGCACAAATGCGGGGCCCTGAGCGGGGGGGCGGGGGGCGAGGCCTTTTTTTTTTTTTTTTTTTTTCCCCGTTTTTTTTGGGTACTTTTACTTGAGTAAAAGTATTTATACTTTTACTTAAGTAAAAGTAAAAGTACTCAAAGTACTCTGACGCTGTAACTTAGTGAGTGAGTAGGCTAAGTGAGAGAGAGTGTGATTCCTTCCAGTAGGTCTAAGTTCCACACAAAACAAAATCGCCCCATTATAACTATACACACTATATACACTTTTACTGCAGTCTGCATGGGGGAAACAGAGGCGTCAATTGGGTATGGCAAGCTATGGCAGCTGCCATACCTTGGCTACAGGGGGAAATAATAAAATGTTCTTTTCATCGTGCCTATTGCAGGTATGTAAGTAAGGTATGGCAACCACCAGTCATGTTGCCATACCTTAGCTTTTTCTGAACTGACGCCACTGCCCCAGGCAGCCAGTGACGTAGATATAGCGTAGGGATACCACTTCAAAGAATTGACAAGTTAACAATAACAATAAGCACACAGGCAGCAGCTATTATAATAGGCTATACTCACACAAGTTGACACAACAAGCAGAGAATCATGCTAAGATTTGCCTCCTGGCGTTCCTTGCAGCAAATTCTGCAATAACGTCTTTATAATCCAGTGTAGATACAGCATCCTGTTCTATTGCGATGATGGCAAGTCCACAAAGTCTCTCCTGGGACATGGTTGTGCGTAAATAGTTTTTTATCAGTTTTAACTTGGAGAAACTGCGCTCCCCAGATGCAACTGTGACGGGGATTGTCAGTAAAATCCGAAGGGCAATTTCACTGTTAGGGAATGTCCCTTTCCTCTTTTTGAGATAACGCAGTGTTTCCAGCGCAGTCTTGGCTTCCTTGGGCACTGTTACGCACAATACGCGCAGCTCAGTGAACAGGTCCTCTGCATTGATGTCAATTCAATTCAATTCAAAGGAGCTTTATTGGCATGAGAAAACATACGTTTACATTGCCAAAGCAAGTATCACAAATACAATAAAAAACAGTTGAAAATGGGGAACATATATACAGTTGGAGGGGGGTACAGCATTGAGTAAACAGAGCTATGTCGCATTGTGACATTTTATATACAGGGTACAAATAGCAGCATTTTTTTCCCCTCAAAATGCATTTAAAGGTATCAGCTCTGTTTCATACTGTGTGCAGTAGGTCTAGATGTCAATCCATGGTTTGTAGTCCTTAGGGTCACTAGACTGGGTTCCATCTGTTAATGTTGCTGTCAGAGACAAGCTCAAAGCCTCACACTTTCTCTTCAGTTCAATGTCATCTATTTCACAAAGTTTGGACAGGTTAAAAAGAAATCCAAACGTGCCCTCGAATTGTTTTATTTGTTTGAATCGATCGCGTAGAGCGGAGAGGGCCTGGTCCACTATTGGAATGAAATATTCCGTTTCGAAAAGCCGCTCTCCAGATAGAGGGATGTCTGCGTCTCTTCTCCGTTTCCCCGTCACGCGCGACTCTGTGAATAATGGCCTGACACCCATCTCCTCAGCAATCTCTTTTGCTGTTATTTTTGAAGACGTAAATCCAGTTTCTCTGTAGTTCTCCATGAAATTAACCAGTCCCTTAATATCAGACAAAGCCACATCCAGCTGCATATCCTTAGACTGCAAATCTTTGCTCACAGTGTTAACAGCAAACAAAATGTCATACCATATAACCATAGCCAGAATGAATTCAAAATTTTCCAGCTCAAAGTTGACCAGGGAAAGAGACTCGCTTTTAATTTTAGCGTCTTTAGTTTTCTCTGATACTTCCAGCAAAGCATCTTTAACATTTTTAATGTTGTGGCGTAGTACTTTGACACTCTCTACCCTACATTCCCACCTCGTTTCGGACAGTGGTTTAACGTTGAGAGAAACATGCGCTGTCAATATATCCCAACGATTAGTGGAAGGGGCAAATATTGTGTATATGCGTTGTACAACGCCAAAGAATGTCATTGCTTTTGTGCAACATTTTGCCATGTCTCCTAGGATCAAATTAAGGCTGTGACAACCGCATGGCATGAAATAGGCACGGGGATTTAGACGGAGTATGTGAGCCTGAACACCGTTATGCTGTCCTTTCATATTTGACACTAATGATTTCGTTTTGTATTCTGGATCCCAAATAATGTTGGTGAGTTTCCTTGTCTTGAATTCGCCTGACATGCTCTTGCATTATTGGGTCCCATTTGGCAATCATTTCTATGAGGCCTAAAAATCCACTTCAACTTGCAACTCAACACAGGTGCCAATGATGCGCTATAATTGCGCTTGATGATCTGTTGCGCATAAAAGTAATTCAAATTAGGCCTACTACTAGCCTATTCTGCTTTATGCAAATCTGACTGTCTAATGTGAAATCATGTAAGGACATTTGTATTTTTGGTCTGTAAATGGAAGGTGATTATGTTAATCACGACCGCACCGTTCGCTCTACCTTTGGATCGGCCCTGCAGCGCCAGGCCGTGCTCAGAGCTGAAGTTAACAACTAAACAAAACAAACAAATAACAAAATAAAGGTCTAAACACAACATAACTGAACAGAACTAAACAAATAATAAATAAAGCAATTTAACTGACAACTTAACCAGAAGGCAGCCATTCCGAAGGGCTCAACTTAGGAACACCAAACAAAACAAAAACAGTTAAATAAATAAATAAATAAATATAAATAAATTAACGAAATATGTATAGTCTCAATCAGTCAAGGATTAAAACATTTGGTTAAAATGCAAATATAAAAATGGGCAAAACAAATAAAATAACCAGCATCTGTTATTTTAGTCCATAAACACAACACACTTCTACTTAATATATTAGTCCCAACCAGCAGGGCGCAAGGCCGTGACTCATGCATGCGCTGATCTGAAAGTTACATTTCAACATCACATCATCGCCCAAATAATAATAAATAATATATTCGGAATGGCGGGGTGTTTCCAGAAAATGAAACGAAATCTATTTGGTTTCACTTTATACTCTCAAGATTTAAAAAGATCCATTTGGTTAACAACTCTCCATAATTTAGCTGTGGACCACTTGGAACTTCCCCCAAGGACCAACGGTGGTCCTTGGCCAACGGTGGTCCTTGGGGGGGGGACCACCAGGACCACCAACTCACCAGAGGACCACCGGTGGTCCTTGAGGGTCTGTATTTTATCCCAATTCAAATAGGCCTATATAAAGCAAATTTGCTACGTCAGCCAAGGAGCACAGAGAGCATGCAGCCCACAGTGGAGACAGACCAACGCATGCTCGCATGAACGTCTGGATGTTTTATTTGATATACACGTCTACACACACACACGCAGGTTTAGCGCTGAGAATCAAATGGGTGGCACACATCTCACACGTGCGTTCCAGAGCAGAGCAACAAGTCAATCACGCGTACAGTTCATGGCGGCGCTGCATTTGACCGTGTCGTCTCACGCATGATGGCCACATGGCCATTAGATGTATGCGTGCGTTAACACATGCGTTCGCCACAAACGCCTAACACTACGCGACCTCGCGTTCCCCTGTGAGGCACAAAAGAGAAGGCACACGGGGACGCATGCCGGCGACGTTTGCGCGTTCTGATTCAAAAGCCATTTGAAAATTACAGGAGACGTTCATGCGTTCAGTACAACACAGATAAAATCGAATGCGTGCGCGCGAGTGTAGCAACGTCCAAGTGGCACGTTTTGCGCTCGATAGTGTGTGTGTGTGTGTGTGTGTGTGTGTGTGTGTGTGTGTGTGTGTGTGTGTGTGTGTGTGTTAGAGGGAGAGGAGTGTCCGTTCTCTTCATGATGGACTCAACCACCTCACTTTTTGAAGCGTTTCTTGATTCAAATATATATATATATATATATATATATATATATATATATATATATATATATTTCTTTTTTGGTTGCCATGCCATCTCAACAACACCTTCCCGCGACCCCACTTTGGGACCCATAGTTTGAGCACCGCTGGGGGACATTATTAATGTGGACCTCCTTGCTGGATGTGATCCTGGTGGTCTAGGTCAATGATGCAATCCATGTACTACTTCAGCACTTTGATCAGGTCCCTGGGGGAGGCAACACACACACACACACACACACACACACACACACACACACACACACACACACACACACACACACACACATTTATTCATTCATTTGTTTGTTTATTGTGATTTTATTTAGTGTTATTGAAAAATAATAATAAAAACTAATCATCAATTTACATGTATGACTGATAAAGTATTACTTTTAGCTGAATGTCTGACTGTACCTGTGTTTACATTTATGACTGATAAAGTATTTATTTTAGCCTCAATGTCTGACTGTACCTCTGTTTACATTTATGACTGATAAAGTATTGTGTTAACATTTTAGCCTTAATGTCTGACTGTACCTGTGTTTACATTTATGACTGATAAAGTATTTTGTTATCCTTTTAACCTCAATGTCTGACTGTACCTCTGTTTACATTTATGGAGAGAGAGCGAGATCATTTAGCGACCTACAACCGGGTCGCGACGTGGTCGGTAGTTTTCAGCGACCGGGTCGCTAAATCGACCGACTGGGACGGTAAAACCACCGACCGGGACGCTAGAACCACCGACCGGGACGTTAAAACCACCGACCGGGACGCTAAAACACCGACCGGGTCGCTAACTCGACCGACCGGGACGCTAAAACCACCGACCGGGACGCTAAAACCACCGACCGGGTCGCTAATTCCACCGACCGGGACGCTAATTCCACCGACCGGGACGCTAATCCAGCGACCGGGACGCTAATCCAGCGACCGGTGGTCGCTTCCACCGACCACCGGGCTACTAACCCTAACCCTAACCCTAACCCTAACCCTAAACCTAACCTCAGTTAGGCTAACCTGCCACGCAACCTCCCGACCGGGTCGCTAAATCACCGACCGCGTCGCTAAATCACCGACTCGATAAGCATTTCCTTCTCCCTTCCCCTTTTTCAGTATCATGGACACCTTATCAGCTTAAATGGACTGACAACATGTGCCTTGGACTTTCCCTTCTTTCTTTACTAAATAAGATTGTCATGCTCATACTGCACCAATGCACATCACTTGTGTATGTCCTGAACTGGAAATAAACTAAACTGAACTGAAACTGAACTGAACATGTGTATTTTCACGTCACCCCTTTGACTGCAGCCTTTGCCACAAACTGTACAAGAAGACAGCTTGTCTCCTGTATGAATCATGATGTGTCTGTTTAGTTTACTTTCAATATTAAAGGTTTTATATTCAATTTTATATAACAATTCAAGTGTTGTTGTTTGGAGTGAAGTGTTATCTGCACATTTCATAAGTAACAATTTAAGGACTTTTTAATACCTCTAAAATGACAAATTAAACATTGGCCAAATTGTCAAATATTAGAGGCAGACATTGTGAAAATAGCCAATCTACATCCTCACAACGCGAGGTGTTGTGAGCATGTAGATCTGCTATTTTCACAATAGAACCGTGTTATGTAAAATATAATGCCTCAACTCTTAGTGCTTGTCAGTGTTTTTGGGGGGGATTCCTTAAAATATGATTATTTTGGGGGTCACAGACTGAAAAGGTTGATAAGCACTGGTTTAGGGTCCTTGTCATGCCAAGGACCCTCGATTTAATATGAATTTGGCCGCGGACCCCCATCTGAAAATATGCTGTGCCAGATTACAAGATTTCTAATAAAATAAAATAAATCCTTTTCCTCGTTTTGCTGGAGACCCCCTGGGACCCCCTTTGAGAACCAACAGATTATTAGGCTTGTCCTTCAAAGTGGCCATCAAATGGTGAACACATCTCAGTGAATGCCCACCCCACTTCTGCAATACAAGATGGAAAACTTGGTTGACTGTAGGCGACAACCACTGGCACCTAACTCTGTCCCCACTAGGGGGAGCACAAAGCACAAAGGTTTTGTTCAAGAATGGGTGTTATAGACCTTTGTGCAAGACTGCTAAACATTACATCAATCAAATGTCAAATTATGAAGTCAAAATGTGTATTTTGTACTGTATGGGGGAGTTCAGATGTGCAGGGACTTGAAGGGTTAACTATTGTCCAGCAGAGGAATGATATCATCTCGTTTCTTGTGGTGGCTTTGCATGCTCCAGAACAGCAGAACAGTGTCTGTCCCCATTTCATGTAAAATTATCCTGCCTCCATCTCCTTTGAAAACAATGAAAACACAAGCTGGTGTAGAGGACTGTGGAACACCACAACCAACTAGTGATAACTATCTTCTCTCTTCACACCGTTCTGAATCAGAAACTGATGACAGTGATGAGTGGGAGGAGACCAGGGGAGATCAGTCAGCTTTAAACAAACTGAAATCCCACACAAAAAATGTGGGAGGACAGGGCAAGCTGTCCCAGGACCTGAAACCATCAAAACAAACTCAACCCACTAGGAGTCACAGAGGGAAGAAAATGTTTAGTTGTAAAGAGTGTGGCAAAATGTTTAATCAAAATGCACATCTGAAGAGTCACACAATGATCCATACAGAGGAATGGCCATTGTCTCGTACTGTTTGTGGTAAAGGCTGTGCTAGCACAAGTAATCTAAATGTACACATGAGGACTCGTACAGTGGAAAAGCCCTGTACTTGTACCATATGTGGTAAAGGTTGTCTTAACAAAAGTAATCTAAAAACACACATGAGTACTCATACAGCTCATACAGACGGAAGGTCATTTTCTTGTCCTTTTTGTGGTAAACAATGTAGTCACAGGGGTGATCTTAAAATACACATGAGGACGCATACAGGATACATGCAATAACTAGAAGCAGTGCTCTTCCGAGCACAGGTCTCCACCAGGCCACACAAATCGGCCTGTTATAGCGCCGCCATGAGGCTGATTTGAAAAATGTGGGGCAGAGGTTCTAGATTGGCATCCAGGGAATGTGTGTGCTCACTTTGGCAGCGATCGGGCCAACAGTGACTGAGATTAGCTGCACACAAACTGCGAGGACACACGCACGCACGCACGGACGCACGGACGGACGGACACACGGACGGACGGAGGGGAAAACATACTCTCCCTCAGCCTTCGGCTGGTGGAGACAATTATTATGTTCATTGATATGCATGTAATAATGGAGTGTAGTTGTTCACTGTGTTGACATGTGTGTTGTTTGCGTTAAATTATCAGAGTATATATTTAGTGCCATAGTCAGTTGAAATCATCACTTTGTTTTGATTGACTGGATACTTTTTTAACAGGAAAGACAATAATTTGGAAGTACAATGCAAGGTCTGCTAAAATGATGTGTTCAATAAAGCATATGGCTAGTTTCAATTTCCATTGGGGGTCCTATAGTTGGATTATTATTATTTTTGTAAACTCAGAGAACCCTCTTGGGGGGATTTAATAAAGATTACTACATGTACTCTGTGTGTGCTTTATCATTACATAATGTTATCAGAATATGTACCATAAATACTGCAACTCACAAACCACCAATATTTATTACAGAAAAAACAAGGCCAAAGTGGCTTATACTAAGTGGACATGGCAACACTGCTTCTGGTTCTCTGAGCAGGACCAGTGTGTTGATGTAGGAGGATAAACAGTAACACCTCCTCACGGCTCTCCTCCAGTATAAACAACACCTCCCTTTTGTCTTGGAGTGGAGAAACACCTCCTCCCAGCTCTCCTCTAGTTAACTGCAGTCGGGTGTCATTTCAATGTGAAAGGCTCGTAACAACTTGATGATGATGGGCCATCATCAGAGAAACATTTAAATAGACACAAGTTCCAATGTCTTCATCAACACACAGACAATGTTGTCTTCGCAAAATAAAGAAAACCCAGAGATGTTAATAGTTTATAAAGAGATCAATTTAAAAGGTCTACTGGAATGTGAATACAACAAAGCAATGATTTCCATTTCCCCCTTTTATCTGTTGTAAAAAGCTGATCTTCCAGTTCACAATGCAATTAATGCACCACACTATTTTCATAGGATTTCAAATAAGTAACAGGTTAACATAGTGAAGCTACATGAACCACTTTGTTGTTGACTGTTTCCCCTTTTTTCCTTTACGCCAAATTAACTGATGTAAAAGCTCACAAAGTGTTGAATTGCAACACATTGTTTGGTTGTAGATTACGAACATATTGAATGTAAAGGAGTAGTAGGCTGTACAAATAAACATACAGCTTCATCTTGCATAAGGGAATTAATTATATTGGACTAATAATCGTGCAGGCTCAGGCTGTGTGTTTGCACGCATACTGCATGGTTTCATAACAAGTTGTTTCTGTTGCATCGAGGCCAACAATACATGTACAGAATAATGAGAAATAGTCTGAAAGTGAGGTCTGCGCAAATGTTTCATAGGTTGATATTTATCTGTCCAGAAATTAATCAATTATAGACTACTCACTGTATGGTCGAGTGGTCACAATAGTGCGTCCATGCATCTCTGTTATGCAACTTTGGGAAAGTTGTAAAGGCTTTGGTGGTCATCTTGTACAGTTTCCATAACATCTCCTCATAAAGAACTTCAATCGAGTGTATAATGTTTGTTTTATATGGTTTGTTAGTTGTCCTGCATGCCTTCCATAATTCCCATGGTCCATGGGTTAATGGACTGCTGTCTTCTCTCTCCCCCCAGCGCCCCCGTTCGCAAATTAATGTGTAGGCTAAACTGTTCTGATAATACAACTTGTTTTGGCTGTCCATTCATCATGTATAACTTAAACTGCGCGGTCGTATTCCAAACCAATGCATCTTAACAACATAACAAACCGACAACTAGGGCCAACCCAGCAACAACTATCGTTTCCTGTCTTACTTTCACAATAAAGTGTCTCCCGCTTACCTCCCAATGCAGCTTATTTCACGCAGGTTATTATTAACAGGAAAAAGTGTAGCTTAACCTGTGTGTTTTTGTGCAACCAAACGTGCATGGGAGAGAGAATGATGAGGGTGAGAGAGAGAGAGAGAGAGACATTGAGAAACAGAGAGAGAGAGAACTGCCGTTGTTTAGGAGTAGTACTGCACTTGGTATCACACTTTTCTCCGTCTGACCGTCTCTCTCCCGATTTTGCTAGCCCCGAAAACTACCGGTGCTAGTCCGGAAACTAGTGGTGCTTTAGCACCAAAAGCCACCGCGTAGATCCGCCACTGGTCATTGGTATGGGAGCTAACAATATAAATAACGACACAATGTGACATAGCTCTGATTACACAATGCTGTACCCTCTCTAACTGTACATTCATTCCCCATTTGCAGTTGTTTTAATTACATTTCGACACTTGCTTTGGCAATGTAAACATATGTGTTCTCATGCCAATAAAGCTCATTTGAATTGAATTGATTGGTTTATATGAGTTCTCATATGTTTGTTTATGTTACTTGTGTCACTAAACCCTTTGCCACAGACTGTACAAGTAAAGGGTTTTTCTGCTGTATGGGTCCTCACGAGCCAGGGGTAGGGCTCGATAAGCATTTCCTTCTCCCTTCCCCTTTTCCAGTATCATGGACACCTTATCAGCTTAAATGGACTGACAACATGTGCCTTGGACTTTCCCTTCTTTCTTTACTAAATAGGATTGTCATGCTCATACTGCACCAATGCACATCACTTGTGTATGTCCTGAACTGGAAATAAACTAAACTGAACTGAAACTGAACTGAACATGTGTATTTTCACGTCACCCCTTTGACTGCAGCCTTTGCCACAAACTGTACAAGAAGACAGCTTGTCTCCTGTATGAATCATGATGTGTCTGTTTAGTTTACTTTCAATATTAAAGGTTTTATATTCAATTTTGGTGTTGTGAGCATGTAGATCTGCTATTTTCAGAATAGAACCGTGTTATGTAAAATATAATGCCTCAACTCTTAGTGCTTGTCAGTGTTTTTGGGGGGATTCCTTAAAATATGATTATTTTGGGGGTCACAGCCTGAAAAGGTTGATAAGCACTGGTTTAGGGTCCTTGTCATGCCAAGGACCCTCGATTTAATATGAATTTGGACCCCCATCCGAAAATATGCTGTGCCAGATTACAAGATTTCTAATAAAATAAAATAAATCCTTTTCCTCGTTTTGCTGGAGACCCCCTGGGACCCCCTTTGAGAACCAACGGATTATTAGGCTTGTCCTTCAAAGTGGCCATCAAATGGTGAACACATCTCAGTGAATGCCCACCCCACTTCTGCAATACAAGATGGAAAACTTGGTTGACTGTAGGCGACAACCACTGGCGCCTAACTCTGTCCCCACTAGGGGGAGCACAAAGCTAGGAGACATTTGGTGCCGTATCGGCGCCGCGAAAAATCGAGTATTTCCGGTTATAAAGTCGGCTAAAATTTGTATTTTTGGGTATAAAGTCGACTAAAACGGGTTTCCTTTATTAAGTCATTTTCGGGTGTCTTTGGGGCTTCAGGGGAGGAACATCAACTATATTTTGTATTAAGGTGCGTACCTTAACAATCATTCAGTCGCTCAGTGGCTCAATCATTTAAGGCAGAACAACTTCAGACCACAATGAGATACAGTATTTCCATAAACTCTTTTCTTAAAGTTTTCTTTTACTCCTCGGGAAGTCATACTTCGTCACAGCAGTTGACAGTAACCAAGTATATTTACTTGACTACTACAAAATAAAATAAAAACAGAGGACGAGGAAACTCAGGTTTTTGACGTTGCTTTCAATTAGAATGAATTTCTCAATTGTATAAACTTTTAATATTAATAACCATTGAAATGAGGTGAAGCCACACAGCTCTAAAACAAACTGGTGTAATGAAAACCAACATCCCCTCACTACAGTCAGCCACACTAGTACTGTGTGATCTGCATAAATGTATCTGGCACACATGTACTCTGTAAGTAAATTGTGTCATGCGTTATGAAGATATTTCACAGTTTCTGGATTTCAGATTCTCCATTCTGGATGGGTTTCAGGTACTAACCGGGTCCTACTCTGAACTTACAGTGGCTATTTAAACAAAACAAATATATTGTTGTTGTCGGGTGGAAACCTTGTATATCTAAAACCGTTTGTATTTATGATTTAAAAAATGATTTAAACTATTGAAAACAGCCGATCTACAAGCACACACCGCCTCGCACCCGCAAGGTGTTGTGTGTTTGCAGATCTGCTTTTTTCACTACTTTTGTGCGACGGCCTTGTGTGATGAAGCAGGGTTTACAAAACGTACAAATTTGTACCTTGGAGATACAAGATTTCTGCCCGACAGTGACGATATATATATATATATCATTAAAATCAATGGTTTCAGACATACAGGGTTTCCAACCGACATGATCGACCATATTATGTTACAGAGCAGTACTGTAAATGGAAGCAGCGAACGGAAATCAACACCGTGGTTACGGTTTTCCCTCTAATAATAAGCAGCATCTTGGTCATCGTCTGTCGGGTGGAAACCTCATATGTCCAAAACGGTTACTTTTCAACGTTCATGTTCAAACAAAGCCAAAGTAGCAGATCGATCGACAAACTCAAAACCTTCGAACTTGTGGATCTGCTACTTTCGCTGCTTTTGTGTGACGCCGCAGTATGATCAAGATGGCTACCTTTCAATCCGGGAGCGCATCCGTGTCATTTTATTCACTATACATCGTTACTGTCGTGGCAGGAAACCTCGGCAGAAACCTCTCCAGGTTTTCAATGTGTTAGGTTTTCATTTTTCGTAAACTAAGCCCGTCTTCACCATACGAGAGAGTCGTGCAAAGGTAGCTTGTAGATCGCCTATTTTCAATTTAAGGGTTAGGAATGATAACCTAATCTGCAGTGAAATAGATAAATGATGGTATTTACAATCTGATCCATGCTCAGACCTGCACCAATCAAAGTCAGTGTGTGTGTGTGTGTGTGTGTGTGTGTGTGTGTGTGTGTGTGTGTGTGTGTGTGTGTGTGTGTTAGAGGGAGAGGAGTGTCCGTTCTCTTCATGATGGACTCAACCACCTCACTTTTTTAAGCGTTTCTTGATTCAAATATATATATATATATATATATATATATATATATTTATTTTTTGGTTGCCATGCCATCTCAACAACACCTTCCCGCGACCCCACTTTGGGACCCATAGTTTGAGCACCGCTGGGGGACATTATTAATGTGGACCTCCTTGCTGGATGTGATCCTGGTGGTCTAGGTCAATGATGCAATCCATGTACTACTTCAGCACTTTGATCAGGTCCCTGGGGGAGGCAACACACACACACACACACACACACACACACACACACACACACACACACACACACACACACACACACACACACACATGTATTCATTCATTTGTTTGTTTATTGTGATTTTATTTAGTGTTATTGAAAAATAATAATAAAAACTAATCATCAATTTACATGTATGACTGATAAAGTATTCCTTTTAGCCTCAATGTCTGACTGTACCTCTGTTTACATTTATGACTGATAAAGTATTCCTTTTAGCTGAATGTCTGACTGTACCTGTGTTTACATTTATGACTGATAAAGTATTTCTTTTAGCCTCAATGTCTGACTGTACCTCTGTTTACATTTATGACTGATAAAGTATTGTGTTAACATTTTAGCCTTAATGTCTGACTGTACCTGTGTTTACATTTATGACTGATAAAGTATTTTGTTATCCTTTTAACCTCAATGTCTGACTGTACCTCTGTTTACATTTATGACTGATAAAGTATTGTGTTAGATAGATAGATAGATACCTTTATTATCCCAAGGGGGAAAATTTGTTGCCCAGAGGCAGCACAGCAGTATAAGGTTATTTACAAAGTTACAGAGAAGTATGAAAAAGATAAAAAGAAAAAAACAAGAACAGAGTACAGAGTACAATAAGTACATAAGAGCAAGGTACAACAGGAAAGGGAACGAATAATATATATATACATAAAGTGTCTTAAAGCACGACTATCAAAAAATAATACAGTGCCCAAATCAAAGTGACCATACAGTCAATGCTAGTTAGTGCAACAAGTATCTCTACATCATGTCAAACACAAGCAGAAATACTAAAAGAAAATTACTAACACAACCTAATAGTGCATTGTCCAAAGGTCAGAGCGATAAAAACAACTAGCAAAAAAGAATAAAAATAAACAAGAAAGGGTGATGCGGCAAGATGCACAAAAAAACACCCTCCCTGGAAGGTCCTTAGAGGTCAAAGTCAGTGCAGATATAGTTCCAGTAAGGAAAAAAAGGCTACCGTCGTCCTACGTTAGGAAGGTAGTCCTTGTCAACCTTGTGTTAACCTTTTAGCCTTAATGTCTGACTGTACCTCCATTTACGTTCATAACTAACACAGTATTGTATTATCCTTTTAGCCTTAAAGCATATGACATGCTGTTTTTACCAATCATAACACTATTTATCCTGGTCTTTAAAACACTTATTATAATGTTAAAACTGAAAACTCTACTCCAGTGAGCCATGGCAGATCTCTCTCTCTCTCTCTCTCTCTCTCTCTCTCTCTCTCTCTCTCTCTCTCTGTGTGTATTCTCTTGGATTTTGACATGCAAAGATAATATACCTAGATTCCTGTAGGTGTCGTTGTTCAGAACTTTCCTGATAATCGTCGCCTTTTTTGGAACGCAACAACCAAAGTGGTAAATAGTAAAAATGGTGCATTGGAACGATCTAAACACAGTGGGAAGTAAAAGATAAATGGTGCATTGGAACGATACAAACACAGTGGAAAGTAACAGCAACGGTGATGCAACCACACACTCCCCTGGACGACGATGTGTTCGCCCAGAGGCCAATGAACTCACTTTTCTGAGCCTAATTATTCAAAATAAAAATAATGCAGATTACAGATTGCATCGCACATCTGATCTAGGAAGCATCTGTCCGTGGGCATGTTGTTGCTATTTCCTTAAAATTGGTATTTTGGCAACACTTGATTTGGTTCTATTTAATCCTTTTGGGGATGTTGATGTTATCATCTGCCCATTTGTCAATTTGGTCAAAAGATTGGTTGAACAGAACTCATATTTTGAGACCATCGCTCCATTGTTTACAATGGTTGGATGAAAGGCTTCCACCCCATGTGGTCATGTGATCAAAGATGGCCGCGGTATGAATAAGGTCTATTGCTCTTATTTGCTTTGTTTTTAACCTTATTGTGTATACTTTTGTCCAGCACTTTGTAACCTAATTTCCAAAGAAGCTTCATAAATAAAATGTATTTACATACTTACAAAGCTAACATTAGGTAAATTAAATAAGCAGCTTGATAAGTTAGTTAGCTAGCAAATCTTAGCTTAATGAAAGTAGCACTTTCTAAATTTAGTTCAAGCAAACGTTAGCCTATTAATGTTTAAAAGTTGTACCTTAATATTATGTGAGCTTTAGTTGTTGCAGGAGCAGCAGACCTGGTGCAAATTTAGCAGGAGCAGAGAATTAAGGAGCAAGAAGAGCAGTACTGCTGCAGAGTGATGCAAGATGGCTGCCGCTGCACAATTCAAAATTCCTTTCAACCCGCCTCCCACTCTTACTGATTGGGCAGGTGCAAGGACCAATGAAATTGAATGCTGCCCTCAGAACACTATTCCAAGTCACATCTGCTCACAGCGACTTGGACTCCCAGACACATCCTTCGAAGGAGACAGCCTCACAGGGATTTGTATGACATTTAGCACCTTTTCTCCCAGATACAACTATTGTGTATTTGTGTGTGTATTTTCCTAGCACCTTAACTAACATCCATTATTGTATATGTCACGGTTTGTTAGAGAAACAGTACGGTCGAGAAACGGAGCACTCGTGGTGAGGCACGGGGCGGAACAAGCGGTCGCCACAACAACGTCCTCCAGGCGGAGCCGCTCGATTGTCCACGACATTGCAAGCGGCGCGAAGGCCAGCGGACCTTGGTCCTGCTCTTCGCCCCCGAGCGCCGCAGGCGCGAGTGGCCGCGAAGAGTTACGAAGCCGTGGTGAATGCAATCGTTATATTTAAGCCCACGATAAACGCCCTGTCCAAGTGACTACAATGGAGCTAATGGCTAAGCTAGGCTAGGCTAGGCTAGGCTAGGCTAGGCTAGTAAATAAAGAAAGAGAGTCGCAAACGAGTGACGTCAGCGCCTTCACTAGTGAATGGCTGGCGTCGCCATCTGGTGGTGATTAGTGTGTGGTGAACGACAAAACAAGCGCTCTTACTCTTACCGTCCTGAGTTACCCAAACATACTGTAACATATATAATTCACAGTTCACACCTGCTACTATGCTCACACACCTTTGTTTTCTTGTTTAATCTCCTTTCCCAAATTTTTCAGCTTGGCCCCTTTATCACTGCTTGCAGCTATATTTTTTATTTATTTCCTAAATTTTTAATTAGCTAATATTTGTGACATTTGACAGACGGACTGGAGCCGTTCGTCACATCAGAGCACTTCATTCTCATTCAAAGCATCAACGATAATCCTTTCCCCTTTCGTTCTCAGTCAGTCAGTCAGTCAAGCTCTGCCTGTTTCTGTCAGATGACATGCAGACTCTGTGAGTGAACAATAATTAGTGATTCATTGTCAAATGTTCTGATCATGTAGTAGACTATACTTAAATTTAGTTTGCTTAAAGTAACTGCAGCCAACGAAGACTAAAGCCATTGCATAGGTTGCCTGTGCATGCGTGCATGCGATAATGAGCGTGTTCCACTAGTGGAAAAAGTAATAGAGGTCTTAATGGGTTAACACTGAAGAGGTTCTTTTCAAAGCACTATGAATACACCAGTTTGTGAAGTTCCTCTGCTTTTAAAATGACTTGTTCATAATTTGTTTAAATTCCAAATAATCTTGTATAGACAGGTTTCACATTTCCACGTCTTATATCACACTTTGGTTTTACAGTTGTGTGGAGCAGTGCTTCTCAAATCTACCACCCCCTGTAGTAACTCTGTATACCACTTCCTTTTATTTTGAAGTATGGACTTGGTGTTTCCTGTTGGGACGCTTGTAGCAGTTGTCTGTCTTGTCACAACCACCCTGTGTGACTGGCTATCATCTTCACCTGTGTGTCCTATAACTGTTAGCCAATCATGTTTGTCCTATTAGACTCATAGCCAATCACATGTTGATTGTCCATGCCGTTCACCTGTGTCCTGTTAGTCCCTGGCTGTATTTATACTCCAGTGTCCCACTTCAGTTTGGTTTGACAGTCAGAGAGGGACACAGTCTCTTGCAGTGTGTGAAGTTGTTTGTTATTTAGGTTACTGACCGATGGCCTGTACAGGTCCGGAACGGTAGCCTTTTTAATTTTACATGTTGGGTATTCGGTCTAGTATGACAGACATGAACCAGAGGGAGTTAGACTTGGGTCCGATATGCCAAATAAATGCATCCTGTGATATGTTAACCCAGAGGCCCATAAGACACTGATCCATTTCATTTGACAAAAAATGAACCAAACAACAATTCACAAACTATGATCAATCTAAATGAGAAACTAAGCATTATAGGCCTACTGCATACAGGGCTAGGGCTGTCACGATATGACATTTTACATGACGATTAATTGTCACTCAAATAATTGGCGATTAACGATTTAATTGTGTTTTTGTCGTTGATAATTACATTTCTGTTTGGCTTTTAGATTTGAAGTTGCACATGGTAGATATGACACATAACCTAAATATACAAAGAAATTACTGACATATTTGACAACTTACTACTTAAAAAATAACTTGTGATAGTGGAAATAGCCGATCTACAAGCTCACAACGCGTCGCGATGCGACACGTTGAGCTTGTAGATCTGCTATTTCGGAATTTTTTCAACATTCACGATTATGACGATTATGACAAAATAATTGCGATAATGTCAAATAATCACGATTAGACGATTATGTAATAATTGTGACAGCCCTATACAGGGCAAATTAATAATACAACTTAGAATGTAACACTCTTATTATTGAGCCTGCTAATTCACATATTGGCAGCAGACCCGTCATGAACCTACTTGAAAAGGATTCTCCTACCCCAGGCTGTAGAAAGAAACTCAATAAATACACCTTCTGGTTGCAACCTACTAGTTGGCTCTGTACTGATTCCAGCCTCACACTAGTCATGGTGAAGTCATTGGCCTTCTATGTGGCTGTCAGTGTTGGTTTGTGGACTCTTAAAAAAGGAGTTGAAATACATTGTTAACCAGCACACATTTCTCTTTTATGTGAACTGTCAGTAGTAGTTTGCCAATAACCTTTTTTTCTTACCACCGTGCTCTTCTCAGGTGTGACATCCTCTTAGATCAACATTTATAAAGGCAATGGGTCGCACACAGTGGCAAGAATGAGTTCTTGTTCTATTCCATCTTTACATTTGAAAAACAATATTGGCACACAGACATTTAAAACCAACTAGGAACAGTGGTTAACATTAACATCCATTGTTAGCAGGGGATTTGAGTCATCATTAAACATAACAGTACATATTTTTACCCTTCTAATTCTAATAATTATTTAACTATGAATAATAGTATCATGATTTATACTTCTATTTAGCTTTTTGGGGGGCATTATTTTGAGTACCCCCTGCAGTACCTCTGCTACCCCCATTTGAGAAACACTGCTCTAAATGGCTCAATAAACAAATACCTGTTTTAACCACTAGATGGCAATAGCTGCATACTTTATCATTAGTGAAATGAAAACATTTACAAACTTTATTGGCAGTTCGCATAAGAAAAACACAGCACAGTACCATTTGGAATAGGATTTAAACCCAAGAAGGCACAAAGCACAAGTATTTCTTTTACTCAATTCATAGACATAAAATGACAGATGATGCACAGTCAGAAAATAGGAATATAGAGACAGCCCTAGCCTTAACACTTCCACAGCCTGCCCAGAATGGCTGTCGGTGGACTAGCCGAAAACTTCTATTATTGTATTATGATCTGAGACAGTATTCATTGTATAAGACCATCAGCACGGTCCCACGATCCCACCTTCTTTTTTCCCCATCCCGATAGGCTGTTGTTTACTCACCAGCGAATTGTCTCTATCTGCATTGGCATATAGGCATTGACAATATAGCCTATATATATATATATTAAGAGTATAAAAGGCGTATAAGCCTTTTAAAAATGTTTATACTATTTGAATATTGCTTAAATAATTAATTACATCATGCCAGAAAAGACGAATAATTATCTGGGTCAAATAACTCCAGCATAGCTGGTGTGTGAGTGTGACTGGGTAGCTCAGCTATCCTCATTTCAAAGTTACATTAAACCATATGGTATTACATTATCAGGCAATTTATGATTAAGCCCAGGGACTTGCTGTTCCCCTGATTCAGCCCGGGAAAAGGAGTTGGAGAGGCCCTCATTGCGTGCTATAGAGAGAGAGATCTCTCTCTATAGCGCTGCTGCTACTCAAAAAATTGCCATTTCAGATCATGACAAGTGACAAGCCAGTGGGCCAATTACTGTACATGAGTTATATTACGTCGTTGTCGGGTGGAAATGTCCAAATGTATGTCCAAAACCGTTTGTTTTGTATTTATCATTTTAAAAATGATTTAAACTAGTGAAAACAGACGATCTACAAGCTCACAACGCCTCACGGCGCGAGGCGTTGTGTGCTTGTAGATCTGCTGTTTTCACTACTTTTGTGCATCGGCCTTGTATGATCAAGCAGGGCTTTGCTTTGCGAAAAAATGTATACATTTGAAACTTGGAGATACAAGGTGACGATTTACTTTGTTGGCCGCCCAGCCCCCAAAATGGAACGAAGGCCAACATTTTATTTTTAATTTTTTCCCAATGGCCGGCCTGGAATGAACCGGCCGTTCGGGAGTTGTTCCGCGTTTCCCAATGGCCAGCACGTCCCTGATTAAGCCTATACTCTGGCATTCTCCATTCTCACCTTAAAATGGATTAATTCTGCTCTGGCCTGTGATTGTGGAGGTTTTTGACATTTTGAACAAGTATTGGACATAGCCTACCCCAGTAAAGTACAATTACATCAAAATTGTAAAATACCTGAGTAAATTAACTCAAAATTGTAAAGTACCTGAGTAAATGTACTTTATTACTTTCCGCCACTGGTTATTGCAACAGCCGCAAGGGAAGGGCTCCCGTCGTACGAGGGAGTATAAATTAGGTTCGACTTAAACTGTCCATATGCATGTGATGATGCTAACATGGATTAGCCAACACGTTGAAACTTCTGAATGGACAGGCTAGCAAATTGGCCGATGGTCAATTTCAAGTCGAGGCATGAGCTACACAGCCAAACGTGTGGGTAGTGCCGACCAAAGTTTTGCCAATCTATCTATCAATCTATCTATCTATACTGTACTGTTCTGCTGGCATTTACTCTCGTTTTGGGCTGCCCTGACAACATTAACAAAGTGTATAAATGGCAAATATGTGTTGTTTTATTCTTTCCGTATTACTGTGGGAGAGTGCAATCATGAACACCAAAAGAACAGTATTGCAGGCCTGCCAGGCCATTTTGACCATTTTTGGAGGGGCGCAACCCACATGTTTGGCTGTGTTGCTCATTACACAAATGGCAGATCCTTACAGGCTTTACCTCGTTGTAAAGATGACAAATCAACGATAACAATGATATAAAACACAATACCATTTGGCATAATTAAAGGGGGGATATAATGCATCGAATGTTGGCAAATTTTGGGTCTGCACCACCCCCACATGTTTGGCTGTGTTGCTCATTCCACGAATACCTGATGCTTATAAACTGTACCTTGTTGTAAAGGTGAGTTAGGTGACTAATCAACAATAAAAATGATATAAAACACAATACAATTTTGTATTTTTAAAGGGTCACCGAGTTTCCAAGTTTCCTTTCTTTTTGTGCTGAGTTTATATCTAGTAACTATAGTTTAAAGATGCTCTGTTTAGATTAGAACTGTGCCTGTTTAATTATCATGCTGTCAGATTAATAATGTGAACAATTATATCACCCAGATAGTGCAGTGGTGTATCCAGGAATGAGAGTCAGGGTAGGCGAAATGCCAGCGAAGTGTAAAGCTTGTCATCCAGGATGGGAAATAAAAGAAGTGGAAGTTTAGCATGAGGGAGAGGATACCCAGAACAGGGAATTACTTGATATAGACTACAGCCCACGCTCCAGGTGACTGGTGTTGAAAACTGCTTGTTCTGATGACAGAATTACCTGATGACTCTGATGATCAAATCCAAGCAACTCTCTAAAACCGTGGATTTAAGTGAATTTCAGAGGACACTCAGTAGCCTGTACCCTTTCAGGAGGTAAATGTGATGGCCCAAACCCCCTCTCTTGCCCTGTCACCCCATGAGAACAAAAGGCGACATAAATTCAAATCTCTATTAAGTGTCCGCCTTCCCCCGCATATCAGTGAATGGACAAGGAACGGGTTGAGCAACATGTTTTCGGTAAACTGGGCTTTTATTTGTAGACAGGACGGCAGGACCTGATCAACAATAAATAAACTAGGTCGCCTTTTCGCCTTAATGAAGCACCGCGCCTGAGATAGTGATGTGATTACACCTTTATCATCCTTTTGTAAAATATGACAATACCATAATAAAATATAATAGCCCATTCTGTTTTCCACTTTATTGGGAGAGAGGTTGATCTAGTGATGGCTTGATGGCCCACTTGATGAAAGACATTCAGTCTGCTAAATCATTGGTTCTAAAACTTTCAAGACACCTCAAAATAATCATGTGAACTGTGGTCCCTCACACTGACAAGCACAGGTTGGGGGGAACTCATGGAATTGCAGGAGTTGAGCCATTACACTTTGTTTATCTCGATTCAACAGATGAATATTGTGAAAATAGCCTAAACTATAGCCTAAACTAGCCTTTGCTTTATATCCATTGCAGATTACTGGAACACATTTGATTCCCCTAAAAGTTCCTGGCCACAGATTATATTTCAGTGGCAAACATCACAATACACAATATTTGCATCTTGTCACTCACTTCAATAAAGTTCACAGACAATTATTTGTATGTAAAAAACATATTTTATTACAAAGTGCACAACAGGTGTAAAAAACAGGTAATGTTCTACTTCATACAAGCTCTAAGTCACGGCACCTCACCCCCACCTCTCCTCATCTCCGCCAGCCACTCCTCAACAGGCCTGCCCGCTGCTGTAGCAGAAAAGTCTACTTTCCTGCCACACTTGGGTTGCCACACTGGGAGCAAGAATGTGCACACCTTGGTTTTGGGGGCTGTAGAGGAGTCCCGCTGCAGGCTCCTCCTTCTTACAGCGCCACGCCGTGGTTCGTGCTATTTTGGGGGGAGCTGGAGGGACAGGTGGACACCAACTGGGGGCCCGGGGAGCAATTGTCCTTAAAACATGACAGGTGACATGCCAAAAAAAAAGACACACGCACTCGCTTTCATTCTTCCTTTCCCCATCTTCTCTCACACTAAATACACACCAGGGATGAAGCAGTTGAGGTGTTGGTGGAATGACTCCAAGGACGTTGTTGCGCACGCAGCGGAAGACGGGCAGCATAAACAGGCCGTGCAGGGGGTGGCTCTCAGAGGTGACACCCAGCGCCAAACAGTGTATGAAGTGCCACACGTCGAGCCTCACCTCCAGCTGTTCCCAATCGGGAAACATGTTAGCGGTCCTGGACTTTCCCCCAGCGACAGGGTAACAGCAGTCCTGATCCACATACAGGACGTTGGGAGGCTCCGCTCGGGCAGGGGCATAACGTTGCACTAATCCCGCAGCCAAGGGCAGCAGGACTTTTAACTGTACTAATGAATTATAATGAATGATAATAAGTTTGTTGTGTATGACACATTATGTTTCAACACAGAAATATACTAAAGGCATCTTACTGTTCAGCTAAAATATTTCTCCCCTGTATAAATCTTGTCTTTAGAGTTGCATTTTGAAGGAATGCAACTCTAGCATTAGACAGAGATATTTTTCTCACCTGTATGAGTCACCACATGCCTCATCAGACAATACTTTTGACCGAAGCTGGATGCCTCAGTTTGTGTTTTCATGTGTTGAGTTGAGGTGCTGGCTATGTTTCTCTGTTTTCATCTCCCTTTTTCACGGCAAGTAATGTCAACGTTGACCCAGGAGCCTCTGGTATTTGAAGTCCCTTACCCTCATCGCCCGTCAGCACAGTGATCAGGATCTGCCCCACATCGCAGAGGCATGGGGGGTTCTGGTGGCACAATAGCGGCTGCATGCGCGGGGTGTCCCCAGGGTGGCAGGTGGCAGCCTCTGCAAGGTCCTGATTGTGTACCGGAGTCCATGCAGGGTGACTGCGGGTGTCTGCAGGGTGGCAGGTGGCTCCGGTCGCAGTGGGGGGGGAACCGGACGCTGCTGAGGCACTGCAGATGTCTGCAGTCCAATCACTGCACATTAAGCAAAGATTATCAATCAGTTGGACCTACAGGTTTTCAATGTATCAAAAAGAGATGAAACATTGAAAGATTATGGGCACACCTTTCAGGCCATTATACCAGTAAAAATGTGAATGCGCTGAGTCTATTAAATTATAAATTAGCTCAATGGAGTACAAGTGTGAATTAGCCTGATCCCAGACTCTGAGACTGAGTCTGACATTTTCCCCATTGTAATGGATTTCAAAAGGGAGGGGATTGGTGGGATCATTTAATGCCACTAGATGGCGCCGGCCCCCAACATACGTTGCCAAGGAAACGGCCCATTGCCCTGTATTGCGCAAGGCCCCTGTGCGTGCATGTGTGCGTAGTGACGTTTACGTGTCACATGACTATAGGCAGGATGTTGTGAGAAATCATTATGTATAGGCTAAAGCTAATGTTAGCCGATCATTATTTGGCCTTCTAGCAACATTCATCAGGGATAAAGAAGTTTAAAGTCAGCAAGATGCATTGGATTTAATGGAGGAATCCGGCGGTGTGATGTGTAATGTAAACAAACCCCGGTACAAACCGCTACACTTCCTCAAACTGATTTAAGACTTGAATGGGTCCCTTTGCTTGTCTCGTTAGACCCACCACCTACAGCTCTACGAATTGAATTAAAATGTAACAATCTACCAACAGTAGATGACAAACAAACTTTGTATCAAAAACATTTAAAAGTGCAAAATCACTTCACAACACTTCACAACACAAACTTTGTGATGAACAGAATAGTACCTGCACGATGTAGCCCATCTCTGGGCTACCCAACTCTTTGGCTCGCCGAACATCAGCCTCCGTTCCGGTGTCCAAACAAGCATGCCAGGTACAGGTTAAGGTACCTGTAGAGGTAGGCCTTCTGGGCCGCAGTGAAGCCCCCCTCGCCTTCCTGGTCCTCCATTGATGCTGTAACCAGAAGCACACAAAGCCACATGGGTTATTGATGAATGCATTCCCTGTGATGATGAGAATAAATGTCGAATTGGAAATTGACTTACCCAGCAGCTCGGGGCTCCCCACCCTGCAATGCTGCAGGCATCGCCGGAGGTCCTCGGCCGAGTGGAGCTTTATCTTCATCTTCTTCCACACTTCCAGAGCGGTGATAGGCGCTCCAAAACAATCATTATTAGCGTGGGGGCCATCTTCAAAACCTCCAAGCCCTCCATATACTCTCTCTGTTGACCATTTTTTTCCATAGGCTTTCATTATCTCATCGTGTGCCAAAAAACACTCCAGTTCTTCCGTGTTATCCAACGTGCTTGTGCAGGAATTTGTTCTCCCGCACAAGCCTCTTGCAGCTGGAGCATGCTGAGGTGGAGGGTTCAGCTGAGGAGGTGGAGGGTCCAGGTTCGGCGGTGGCTTGATCGTATATTATGTCCAGGTCAGTGACCAATTGGGCCTTTGAGGCACGAAGGTCGCCAAGCTGTTTCATGGCGACCTTGTACCTCAAAAGCCTCAGGGTCATCTTTATTTGCAGCTCGGTGAGCTCTTTATGGCTGTTTTGCAGATGCTGTTTCGGGTTTTTAATTTTTCCGTAGCCACTCTGAAAGAGAGGGCACCGGAATTCCCCCTTCAGGAGAATCCGGTCCCTCCCCAATTTGCAAAAGATATCCTGTTCTTTTGATAATGGAAAGGTGGCATGTTCACCTATAAGGTGTTGGTCGACAGTCTCGACACCATCCAACTTCTCGTTGCAAACAGGGCAGAAGTTGCTATCCTCCTCCTCCATGTCTACCTGTGAATGATTAAAATTACATTACACCATTTCTAAGTCAGCTGCAAGGCGCCAGCCGAGGCAGCCCGCCGGGGCGGCCGCCCCCGAGGGAGGCGGTGAGTACCGTAGCTGAGGAGATCCGCGAGTAGGGCCCGACGCGCGGCCAGAGTCGCCGCCGGCCCGCGGCGCCTGCCCCCGGCAGGTGGAGGACGTGGCGCCGCCCAGAGAGGCACCCACGCGCCACCACAAACCAACACCGACCGGCCGCCCGCCCGGTTCCAGCCCTTAGAGCCAATCCTTATCCCGAAGTTACGGATCTGGTCCTCCATTGATGCTGTAACCAGAAGCACACAAAGCCACAAGGGTTATTGGTGAAAGCATTCCCTGTGATGATGAGAATAATGTTCACTTGGCATTGCCCTTCCCTAAGTGTATGCCAACTGGACTGTTACTTTGCGATGGTCACTTATCTACTTGGGCAAGACCTGTACATTTGAAACACTTAGAAGATTAATTGATGTAGAGAATACTGTCTATTAGTCTTTTTAGCATTGACTAATGCAATGTGCCATATTCCCTTTCTTGAGTCTTTTCCAAATGGACTGTCTCATTGGGGTGACCACTCGTGCACTTGGGCATGACAACTGGACTGTCAAGTTGGGATTGCCACTTGTCTACTCGGGCAAGACCTGTACATTTGAGACACTTAGAAAAATAATTGATTTGGACAGTCCTGCCTATTAGTCTTTTTAGCATTGACTACTGCAATGTACCATGTTCCCTTTCTTCAGTCTTTGTGTCATTGGGGTGACCCAGAGCCGTTTCTGGCCCCATGGGGGCCCTAAGCACGATTTTTTTTTGGGGGGCCTTGGTGCGTGGTATGTGCCGCCGCCCGATAGGGCGCCGGCGAAAAATTTGGGCTGTTTGAAGGTAGAATTAGAGGAATATTAACATTAGGATTAGACTGTTGTAATGTCCAGTGGCGTAGGGTAGTCATGACAGTTACAGGGGTGTGTTACAGGAGTGAGTCTGTTGTTCTTAGTGCAACAGGGAGTCTCAGTCTATTCTAGGACAAGTTGACTTTTGACCTGTTTTTTTTTAGGGAGGGTTCTGTCAGCATCTAAAATAATAATCATCTTAAAAAGTATACTATGGCTTGGCCGAATACTTGGTCATTATACAATGTCATTATTCAATTGATCAATGTGTATCCATACTGCCCAGTATGCCCATACTATTTTATTTGATATTTAATCAATAGCTATTAGTCAATGCCAATACCTTGCTTTCCATCTTGCATCAGTGCATTACTTATAAAAGTATCAATACTGCAATATAGAAATACTCTACAAGTAAAGTCCACAATTGAAAATGTACTTGAGTAAAAGTATGAAAGTGTTGTCATCAACATGTACTTCAAAAAGTACCAAACCAACAGTAAAAGTACAAAATGTTTGAAAATAGCAGATCTACGAGCTTGTAGATCAACTATTCTCAAATCCCAAAGTAAAACATAGGGCTAAATATAATATAATATATTAATATAATATTACAATTAATGTCTGCAAACAAAGTAACTAGTTTTCAAATTATTGTGTAGTGGTGGAGTAAAAGTACAATATTTGGATCCAAGAGATGTAGTGGAGTAGAAGTAGAAGTACGAAAAATACACAAGTAAAGTAGCTACAAATACCTACTGTAAAATTGTACTTAAGTACTTAGTTACTTTATACCACTGTCTGCAGTGCACTGTGCATACACACACCTCACAATCTCACATTCACAAATAAGAACCAGCAGCAGCAGCAGCTGCAGCACCAACAACAAACAAACTGGACCTAAAAATACAACCAAACAAAATCAGAAACAAAATCACAACTGTAGTCGCTAACTGCAGCGAGTCAGACGAGACAGGCAGCAAGTGATGATGAGAAAGGTCAGATTACACAACAAACGCCAGCACGCAACAACGTGGATGAGAAACAACACACAGTGCAAGTTGAACCTTTATTTACCTGATTGCTGCTGCCGCAGTTCTGTTTGACGCTTTTTCTTCTTTTTCTTTTCGTGTCCAGATGGATACACACGCTTCATTATGTCAAGTGTAAAAGTTAAACGCTAAAACCTAAAACAAACAAACTGTCACGTCACAGCTGTGAGACGCTGCCTGCTGCACTGCACTCAGAAAGAGGGGCGGGTTCCCAAAGAGTGTACAAGTAAAGCACAGTGTTGTGACACAGTGACAGCCAATCAGAAGACGTCTCTGATTCAGAGATGTCTGAATCAGGAAAGATGGCAGTAGACTGCCTGCGCTACACTCAGTGCGCTTTGCGCTGTTTCTGATCAAGGTTGGTACATTCTTTTCAGCATCGTGGGGGACCTTTTCACGGCGGGGGCCCTACGCATTGTGCGTAGTGTGCGTGTAGGGCCCGCCGGCACTGGGGTGACCACTCGTGCACTTGGGCACAACTGGACTGTCAAGATGAGTTTGACACTTGTCTACTCAGGCAAGACCTGTAATGATACAGACTTACCCAGCAGCTTGGGGATCTTCTCCTTGCAACCCTGCAAGCAACGTTGGATGTCCTCAGCCGAGTGCAGCTTAAGCTTTTTATTGGTTTTCACTGTGTGACTGCGCACCGTTTTTCCCTTGCTGTTGGATTTGATCAGGCTGTCCAGGTAGCCGATCAAGCTGTTTATGGCTTTCACAGAGAGGCGGCTGTGTTTGGGTTGACACTGCCGCATGTGTTTCAAAAAACACCTGGTATTCAGGAGGTAGTGCTCCAGTGTGTTTGGTGTGTCTTTGAAGGACTCCCTTAAGAGCTTGAAGACCCACCTGTTGAGGAGAGTGAAAATGTTTCTGTTTGCATGTCTTCATCAAACATACACACACACACGCACACTGGGGATGCACGATCATATCGGCCATCATATCCGTATCAGCAATATCGGCTATACAATGCATTATCGGTATCGAACCGATATCAAAATAACTGATCGGCTTAGCCGATATTTTTTTTATAATATTCACATTTGAATGTGAAGCTGAAAAAGCCCTTTGTAATGATGAAGGCTGAAGATTCAGTCAGGGTTTTCTGGGAAAGATTTTCAATTTGGATTTTTTAGAATAACATTATTCAATTTAGATATTTGCAGTGTCATATCTATCTTTACCGATTCCAATAATATAGATATTGCATTATAATATAATCATGTAATATATATTTCGGTATCGGAATCGGTATCGACAGATATGAGCCTGTAAGATATCGGTTATCGGCCATAATTTCATGATCGTGTATCTCTAACGCGCGCACACACACACACACACACACACACACACACACACACACACACACACACACACACACACACACACACACACACACACAAACACCCTGATAGAGGTCATTACTCACTTTCTGATGCGCTTTTTATTGTCGAGGAAACGCCATTCATTGAGTCTCTTAGCCTGGTTGGCCATGTAGTATATGAATGCCTTTACCCTGGATATCCTGCTTGTGAGGTTGGACGCTCCAGTCCTGGAGTCATCCAGCCCCCGACACTGGGTTTGGTAGTCATTGAGATAAGCAACTGTAATAACATTTAATATGTCATTAGGGTTTAAGCCTGGATCAGCAATCTCAAATTGCAGGGGGCGTCACACTGGGGGGGGGGGGGGGACTGAGTTACTAGGGTCAAAGGTGGAGGGGCCCTAGTAACTTTAGCTACTGAAAAATAGCATACCTACGAGCTCAGAGCGTGCCACCGAGTGGTGCGCTGCGAGCTTGTAGATCTGCTATTTTTGAAAAGTCGGGAAAATGCGTTTTGCTTCTGGGGGTCCCTGGAACTAAATATTTTGAGATATGGGTCCGTGGCCAAATACATATCATTTTGGGGGTCCTTCACATGAAAAGGTTTGAGCAACACTGACATAGAAACATTGTTTAAAAAAAAAAAAACCTTAGGATTTGAAATATTCAAATTGAAATGGACACATTTTCACGATTTTTCAAAAATTGCAGATCTACTGTATATCTGCTATTTTTCAATAGTTAATGTACAAAATAATTGTGCGGGGGCCCGCAGTGAATCCTTGTACCCAGGGCCCAGAATTTGGCGTGACGCCCCTGATGCCAAGTGAATATAAGGTCATGTTACAAGCAAATACTCAGTGTTAATTTTGTCGACTAAGACTAAAACTAAAAGACTAACCCTAACCCAAGATTTTGATATTTTGTCAATAAGACTAGACTAGACTAGAACAATTTCAGAAGACTGAATCTCAATTCAAACAAAGAATAAGAATAAGACAAAAATGACCCAAAAAAAAAAAACATTTCAGGAGACGAAACATTAAGGTTGGGTACCGAAGTCGATACTTTTAATAAAATAATCACCTAAAATAGGTGAAAGAAAAAACTAGTAAAAACAGACAATCTACAAGCACACAATTAAAAAAAAGATATATTTATGGGGTGCCCTGAGACAAAAGGTTTGGGAACCCCTGCTGTATAGGCGATCTACAAGCACACAACGCCTTAGATGATAAATTAAAACAAAAAAACGGTTTTGGAAATACAAGGTTTCCACCCGACATGATGATATCAATATGTTTTAAATATAAGTATAATAGGTTTATTATTATTATAAAATTATTAATATAAAATGGTAGGGGTGCCTCGGATAAAATACATTAGGTACCAATACTTGCTGGCAGCTTCAGATTCCGCATGAGGTTTCCCCGTCCCCTCCCAACGTCCCAGCTAGTGTAGCTGGGGGGGGGGGGGGGGGGGGCAGGGGTGGGCTGGTGGGTTGTGGGCTGGTCGGCCACAGCTGGGGTGTCCGGTGCCTGGGGGGGGGGGGGGGACTGCAGCTGGGGTGTCTGGCGCCTGGGGGGGGGGGGGCGACTGCAGCTGGGGTGTCCGGCGCCTGGGGGGGGGGGTGGCGACTGCAGCTGGGGTATTCGGGGCCTGGGGGGGGGGGTGGCCTCAGGTGTGTTTGATGGCCCAGGTGAGAACTGGAACAGACATATATGAAGTATTATTAATAATAATAACATATTATATTTGTCTAGAACCTTCATGACATGAAATGCAGCTCAAAGTGCTCTACAGAGAAAAGTACCTCTTGGCTCACCTTCGGGTCGTTGAAGAGGTCGTCTTCTGTCGCCGAGGTCGTCTTCTGTCGCCGAGCTGGAGAGGTCATCTATGGTGGTGGAGGGGAAATGGATTGGAGCGACAGCCTGATGAGTAGTGGGTGGAGGGTAGTGGCAGGGGGTGGAGGTAAGCGGTGACGGAGGCCCCAGCTGAAAAGATTAAACATAAATCTCATTAGTCATACATCCCATCAGACCAAATATAAGTTTTGTATTTCCATTAGTGACAAAATAAATCACCTCTATGTCCGCCTTGGAGATGAAGTCCACCTCCGTGGAATTCTCCTAGATAGAGAGATGGATAGATACCTTTATTATCCCGCCTGGGAGTGATGACAACAGTCAGTGCTACATAAATTTCTCAACATTATGCCAAACACAGGTTATATTTCCTTAAATACCTTTGCGACATCGTCGAGGGGGGTGGAGGGGTTGCAAAATTGGGTTGAATGCTCCACCTGCGAGATTAAACAAAGACCGTCAGAAAACAAGAGGTCAGATGGACACACGCACGCACACACACACACACACACACACACACACACACACACACACACACACACACACAGATGAATACAGACCTCTTCAGCAGCTCTTCCTCCAGTGGTCTTGCCCTGCTTCTTCAGTTTTCCAATACTGGAGTGGCGGTGGTGTCTCTCCAGCTGGAAAGATTAAAGAAAGGCAGTCAGACAATCATACAGTCAGATGGACACAGACACGCGCGCACGCACATACACACACACACGCGCACACGTGCACAAAAAAACACACGTACAGATGAATACAGACCTCTTCGTGTCGCCTTTTTCCCGGTTCCCCAGCGTGGTGGTGACTCTCCGCCTGGCAAGATTAAACAAGGGCAGTCAGACAATCATAAAGTCAGATGGACACACACACACGCACGCACACACACACACACACAGAGATGAATACAGACCTCTTCAGCAGCTCGCCCTCCTTTGGTCTGCTTCTTAACTTCAACACTGGAGTGGCGGTGGTGTCTCTCCAGCTGTAAAGATTAAAGAAAGGCAGTCAGACAATCATACAGTCAGCTGGACACACGCACGCACACACGCGCGCGCACGCGTGCACACACAAACACACACACACAGATGAATACAGACCTCTTCGTGTCGCCTTTTCTTTGGTTCCCCAGCGTGGTGGTGACTCTCCGCCTGGCCAAATTAAACAAAGGCAGTCAGACAATCATAAAGTCAGATGGACACACACGCACGCACGCACGCACGCACGCACGCACACACACACACACACACACACACACAGATGAGTACAAACAGTCAGACAGACAGACAGACAGACCTGTCTCTTTTTTGGGGTATCCCTTGCTGTCGCCGACCATGTTCTCCATCTCCACAACCGTGTTCTCCTTCTCCACGACCGTGTTCTCCTTCTCCCCGACCTTGTTCTCACGCTCCACGACCTGAAGATCAGCCTCCACCGTGTTCACGACCGTGTTCTCCATCTCTAAGGTACAGGACCTTCTTTTCTCCAGGGTCGGCATTTATGGCCATTTCAAAAAGGGCCTTCCATTTGGCCGTTCCCTCCTGGGCCTTCCTCAATTCCTCTTCGAACTCTTCCACATCACCCCGGGCCCTTGCCAACCTGCGCCTCAGTCGTACACAGTTCTCGCAAGGACCCCGGGTGATGAGGACTGGGGTGATTCGGGGGTATTGGCGAAGTTTTCCTCCTGACCTGCCGTCACAATCCCAGCTGAGCCCTCTGCCGTGGGCTCAGCTGGGACCCCCTCCTCCAGGTCAAAATTTGTGGCCAAGGTGACCTTCGGCCCAGAGGCCCGCTGCTCAGCTAGCTGAGATTTCACCACCTGCCAGGTGGCCAGATGAAGGAGGCTCTTGAGTCGCCAGGCCTGGGCTGCTGGGTCTCTAGGAGCATCCCACCTGGCGTGGGCCTCCAGGTGCCTTTTGAGTTTTTTTTATCTTTTGTTTGTTTGCACCCAGGAATGGGGCAGGGGTGGCGATCGATAAAAATTCGACCCCTGGCCAGTTTGAGGAATATTTGGATTTCACCCTTGTTCTTTAGATGGTGTGTCCTTTCAAAATGCATTCCAATATCACTGCGATGTTTGTCACAGTCGGGGAAGGGGCAGGCCACCGGTCCAGGGGCCTTCCTCTGCTTCTTTGCCTGAAAAACATTATATGATTTTTCAAAAATAGCAGATCTAAAATGGGTTTTAAAGATTTTTTTTTGTTTTAACTTGTCAACTTTGCACTGACCATTTACCAAGTCTATGCCAAAATGAACTGTTGAGTTGGGATGCCAAACAAGTTGTTCACAACAATTTGGAATTGACATGTCAAAGGGCAATGCCAACAGTCTACTCGCATAACTCCCTTCCGCCAAAATCCCGAAGGATTCGGACGGACCCGACTCGCGCTACTCGGCAAAGCCCTTTTGCTGTCCAGGGGGGAGCCCCAGCATGTCTAGAAGGTCATTGTTCCCAGGTTACCATCCAACCCGTGGAACTTGACCCTGGTCACTCCCCTCAACATCTCCCTGATCGGCCAAATCAACGGGGTGTACTTCCGAACCTTCCTCTCCGCGGCCGTAGCCAGGGAGGTCTGGTTCATCTCGTACGGTACGACTACGTCCACCACCAGCGCGAGCGGGCCACTCACAAGAACAAGGTCATGGGTTGCGGCGTTTTCCCCGGGGGTCCCTCACCTGGAACTCGGAGATGACCCTCCACCCACAGGTGATGGCTTTCATAGCCAGGTGCTTAGATATCTCATTGTGCCGCTGTAACCGACTGACCGAGACCGCTGGGCACCTACAGAGAATATGCACGGCGGTTTCGAGCTCGTCTCCGCAGTGTCGGCAGTCCGCCCCAACCTTTGAACGTCCCCTCCAAATCGACTCCCTAGTTGGGTAGACATTCGCGCACAAATGGAGAGCAGCAATGTGCAGTCCTGGCTGGAACCCCACCGAGGCGGGGTCCCTGATCCAGGAATTGCTGACCTTGTTGTTTGCGAAATTCTCTACACCAACACCCTGCACTTCCAGGGACGCCCATCGCTCGAAATCCCCATACACAGGGGACTGGCCGCACCTTGCCGGGCTTTTTCAGGGCGAAGACATCCGACCTCCCTTCTTATTTTCCCTTCAATTGGACGTTACGTCCAATTGGCAATATAATGTAATGATATTGCCAATTGGATGTTTTAAACGTCCAATTGGCAATATCATTACATTGGACAGTCAAAGTGGTTACTTGCCTCGACGATGTAGCCCTTGGCGTCGTCGCCATGTGCCTCCCTGACCATTTTCTCCGTCAGTCTTGAGTGCACCTGGTTGCGGTGCCCGAAGTTGCATGCCATGTAAAGGCACAGGTAGCCGTTGAAGGCAGCCTTTTTATTGTTTGTGAACCCACTCCCCTCCTTGTCCTCGATCAATGCTGTAAACAGAAGCACAGATCACCACATGGGTCATTATTGAATACGTTCCCTGTGATGTTGAGAGCAACTGTCAAATTGCGATATTGACTTACCCAACACCTCTGGTATTTTGACCTTGCAGGTCCGGAGGCAGGTCTGGAGGTCAGCTGCCTTGTGGATTAGCTCCCTCTTCTTTTTTTTGACCTCATGGGCCCGCCTGACCTTGTTGGGCCTATTTGTTTTTATCAGGCGGTCCATATAGGAGATCAAGTTCATCATCTTGGCCGCGCAGACCCGGCATTGGGGTGGGGGGGAGTCCCGCATGAACTTAAGGAAAGTTCTTACGTTCAGCAGGTAGTGTTCCAGCGTGTTCGGCGTCTTCTCGAACTGGACCTTGACTACCTTGAAGACCCAGCTGTTTAGGAGAGTTAAATGTGTTAATGCATGTCTTCAACCATCACTCTCTCTTGCATGCACACCACATCCTGATGGTACAACATTACTCACACTTTGATGCGTTCTTTATTGTCCACAAACCCCCACTCGCTGAGCCGGGGGGCATTGTGGGCCATAAACTGTAGGAACGACTTGACCCTGCTCACTTTTGTTTGTATGTTGCCCGAGGCAACATCGGACATGTCAAGGCCCAGTTCCTGGTGGGCAAAGTCGTCAAGGTAATTGTCTGTAAAAGATACATCATGTTAATAGTGTTGCCTGGAGCAGCAAGCTCAAACAGTATGTTATGTCATGTTACATTGCAAATAGGACACTCCATTTGCCATACTTACTCATGCCGGGAGAAAACTTAATGAAGCGCATCATGTTTCCCTTCCCGGTCCCCAAACTCAGTGAATTGAGTGGCCGCCTCTCGAGGTTCACTCTTGGCTGTCGCACCTGTCAAATACATAGAAGAAATATAAGAAACCAAGTATTGATCACACGAATGAGATAATGGAGTGGCAAAGACCTTGCCGCTGGCCTCTTTCTGGGTGCTTACTGGTACAGCAGGATGTTCATCTTCCGCCACCTCCACTTCCCCCGCCAATTCCCCGCCATCAAACGGATCCGGTACCGATATTACTACCGGCACCGTAGGGCTTGGCTGTAGAGAGAGATTGATGGGGAGGTCCGGTTCGTCCCCAAACTCCATCTCGTCGGAGGTGATCGGGACCTCTGGATCCGGTTCGTCCCCGAACTCCATCTCGTCGGAGTTGATCGGGACCTCTGGATCCTCCACGCTCGGCTGTAGAGAGATTGGTCTGTGACAAACCCAAATACATTCTAGGGGCAACTGGACGGTTCAAATGGCAAGAGAAATAAATTATTTCTGTTGTCCCCGCGCACCGGCTACAGATAAGCGGTAGGGGCAACTGGACGGTTCAAATGGCAAGAGAAATACACTATTTCTGTTGTCCCCGCGCACCGGCTACAGATAAGCGGTTGGATAGACAGATAAACACACAGACAGGTGAATACAGAATACCTCTTGCTCTGGGACACGGCGCTGTCTCTTCCCAGCGACAGAGGCAGGGGCGATGGCAGGCCTCTCTGCCAAAGGACTGGTGACTGGTGTGGGGTGCCAGCTAGGGTCAGCAACCTGTAGGAAGAACAAACGTGGATAAACATCTTTGGAAACAGTCAATTGGACCGACAGACAGACAGACATCCAGACCATTGGATAGTTTAGAATACCTCATTCTCAGACTCTGAGTCAGCAGACTCAGAGTCAGGTGCAGATGCAGGTGCAGGTGCTGGTGCAGATGCAGAGGCACGGGCAGGCCTCTTTGCAGAGGCAGAGGCCTGGCATGATTAAACAAAAACAGTCAGTGAGACATCCAGACAATTGGATAGACAGACACACACAGACAGATGAATACAGACAGATGAATACAGACCTCTAGCGCGGGTGTCTGGCGCTTCCCCCCACCCCGTACAATGAGGAACAACAGATGTGCATAAACAACATGGGAAAATGTCAGTTGGACAGACAGACAGACAGACAGACAGACAGACAGACAGACAGACAGAATTTTAGCTACATAAGTGTCTCAACATTATGTCAACCATAGTTTAGAATAAATACCTCAGGCTCAGCAGACTCAGCAGGCGAGGACACCTGCCCTTTTAGTGCTCTAGCCATTGCCTTATATTTAGATCTGTCAGCTAAGGCTTTGGCAAGAGCCTTCCTTGTCTCTTTGAGCTCTCTCCTAACTGCCCAGAGCTCGGCGGAGCTTGTGCCCTCGCCGGGGGTGGTGGATGGGGGAGGGAGACCACTTGCAGGACCAGGACCCTTTCTGGAGGAGGACGGGGGAGGTGGACGTGCTCCAGGACGTGGTCCAGGCCCAGCCCCCTCCTCCTCTGGCTCCACGGCCGATGGTGGCCGGTACGGTGGCCGGTATGGTGGCCGGTATTCTGGCTGGTAGTTGTCCACGTCTACCGTGGTCACCAGAGGAGGGTTCTGGGCCCTCAGTTCGGCCATTTTTTTCCGTATGTGAGCCCAACCGGCCTCATGCAGGAGCTCGTCGGCTCGTCTGTCCCCCTCGTTCTTGCCGTGGACATCTCTAATGTGCCTTGGCAGTTTTGCAACTTTTTTTTCGCAAGCAGGACACGGGTCCGTGTCAATGCCCAGGCGGCCCCGAGACATCTGCAGGTAGAGCCTACGCTCCTCATCGTTGGCAATCCTGTGGGTGTTAAGGAGGTGCTCCTTCATCTCCTTGATGAGCTTATGACACCCAGGGAAGGTGCACCACACGAGCCTGTTCTCCTTCCTTTTTGGTGGCTGAAACAACAGTAGGTTTTAGTTAGGGTCTCAGCCAGGTAAGCACTAGCATAGGACTTAGCATAGGACTTTAGCTCAGGCTTTTAGCTACATAAGTGTCTCATCGTTCTATTCTATACATTCTATTGGCAACTGGATGGTTCAAATGGCAAGATAAATACATTATTTCTGTTGCCCCCCGTGCACCGGCTACGGATAATGAGGCCCGGAGCACCCGCTCGTATCTGTCGATCTTGTGGGTCACGGACTAAGGACATTGGAGAAAAACTTGACATCAGCCACTGTGACAAACGGCCACACAATATATTGCCAGTGCCAACTTTCAGGGATGATCAATTAACTCAAAATATTGTAACGAGATTGTATTTCAGTTAGGAGAATAGGGCCAACAAACAGACTAGGGAACATTTAGGGCTTGAGCCATCTACAGCAGGGGTCTTCAACGTTTTCAGGCCAAGGACCCCTTAAATGAGAGAGAGAGATGAAGCAGGGACACCCACAACCTTTTCACAGATTCCATGTAGTTTCATCTTTTGATGGCACAGTGCATTTTGGATTCTTGAACTGAATAAACTTTAACTTATTAAACTTGACATTTCACTCTGTACTTGGTCTGCTCTTTTCCCCCTCTACACCAAAGCTCTTTGACGATCTACAAGCTCACTTGCACAGCTTGTAGATCTGCTATTTTTGGCAAAGGTTCTGCAAATTTGGACAGTAGGGTTCAAGTGGTCAATATAAAAGAAAAAAGGTTTCTATCACACAAAGATTTGGAGGACCCCCTGTAGTATCTCTGAGGACCCCCTGGGGGTCCCGGACCCCCTGTTGAAGACCCCTGCTCTAAAGGCATAATATTTTACTATTTGCCATAAAAACAATTTTTAAAGCTCTACAATTAATTACCTCTGGTGCGTGTTGGGGCCTTCTTGACCTTCTTTCCCTTCTTCTTGGCCTTTCCCTTCCCTTTCTTAGCCTTCCTAGCCTTTTTAGCCTTCTTTCCTTTCTTAGACTTTACTTTCTTAGACTTCTTCTTTCCTTTCTTTGCCCTTTTAGGTCCCGAGTCAGTCGAGGTGGTGGAGGTGGAGTCTGTTGAGGTTGAGTCTGTAGAGGTGGAGTCAGAGGTGGAGCTAGAGTCGGAGTCACTGCTAGGGGGGGCCAAGTAGTCTTCGTCGTCCTCCTCCGAGGACAGGTCTTTTGCCTTCTTGGCTGGTGGTCCGGTTACTGTAAAAATGCAATACAAACCACAGAGCTTCTGGAACACCAACTGAAGATTGCTGAAGTGCTGTTCCCAAGACAATGAGTAGACAATGATGTCATCCAAATACACAAAGCACTTTTTTCCCTTTCAGCTCTCCTAAGGTTATTTCCATCAACCTCTGAAATGTTGCTGGTGCGTTTTTAAGACCGAAGGGCATCACTTTGAAATTATAAAGGCCAAAGGGACAGGTGAAGGCGGTTTCGTCCTTGCTGTTCTCATCCATCAGGCACTGCCAGTAGCCACTTTGCAGGTCGATGGTGGAGAAGACTACAGAACCGGCCAGTGAGTCCAAGATCTCCTGTATGGTGGGGAGAGGGTACGCATCGGTGTGTGACACTGCGTTGAGCTTGATCTAATTCACACAAAATCTAATTTTCCCATCTTTCTTAGGAATGAGGACCACCGGAGATGCCCAAGCTGAAGAGGAGGGTTCAATGACGCCGGCTGCTAGTATTTCATCGACTAGCTCCTTCATCACTTTCATTTTCACCGGGGAGACCCGGTAAGACTTCTGCTTGATGGGCATTTCCTGTGTAAGAAATATCTTGTGTTTGAGCACATTCGTTTGGCCCAACGTAGAGGTGCATATATACATCTCCATTGCTCTGCAATAGCTCCAGTAGCCGCTTCTTCCCATTGTCATCCAATTTAGCTTTATCCACTGCATTCTCCCACCACACTGCGTCCCAGGAGGAAAGAGTAACCGCCGTGGTCCTGCAGGGATTAATGGCAGAGTAGAAGGTCAGCAGACTCTTCCCCTTCACCACATCAGAGACAAATGTTGTACTATTACTCCACTATTAATTGAAAACTTCAGTTACTAGTTACTTATAGGTTTGATTATTATTACACTATGTAAACCTTGGCTATAAAAAAATAGCCAATCTAGGACCTTGTAGATCTGCTGTTTTCAAAAGATGTTAATACATTTGAAAACTTGTGACACATTCTGCATGATGAGTACTTTCTGCTTTTGGTTCTTTACGTAAATTGTGATACCAATGCAATGCAATGTTTATGTACTTTTGCTCAAGTACATTTTGAATTCTGGACTTTTACTTGTAAGGTCACACCGCACCTTTATTCTACCTGTTAACCTAACCTAATCGACCTCTCTTTAGCAAAAATCTGTAAATGGCAGCAATACGCTCCATTCCCATTTCCATGCATTGGCAGAATCCACCCTCATAGGTAGAATGAAAGTGCGGTGTGACCATACCCTAGCATAGTATTTCTACATTTCTACTGCAGTATTGATACTTTTACTTAAAGGAGCTATAGTCAACTTTTTCTTGAAAAACGGATGCTAAAATAAAAATAATGTTTCGAAAATATTTTATAAAAAAATAAGCTTCATATATGTGTTTCAATTAAAAAATGACCACAAAAAGCGTAAAATAATGATAAAATAATCATTTTGGCCCTTTGTTTACATTTACAGGGCCCGTACTTTGTTTACATCCTAGTCTGTAGACTAGGATGTACACCTACAATGAAAAAGTTGACTATAGCTCCTTTAAGTTAAACATTTGCAATGTGCAGCTGTAACAGCTTCACATTGATAGTGGTCCTTCAGTGGGGCGAACAGATGTCGGATGACTGGGACGCTCCAAGAACGACCCAGAACCATTTGCCTCTCTTTCTTTCCCATGTTGTTTACGTCTGTGTAGTGTTTGGGAAAACCAAAAATCTCTTCAATTTCGGTTAGCCAGAGGTGGTCGGCTTCATCGTTCCAGGTCTCTGGAGTGAAGTTGCACTTTGTGGTCATGGTCTTCACTTTGGTTATCCTGGTAACCCGTCCTTTCTCCAAACAATCCTGGAGGTTCACCTTGTCCTCCAGAGTCGGTGTCAAGGCTCTGTTCATGCCTGGCAGATTACCCCAAAAATATCTGTGTGCGGGGCTGACCTCCACCGCATCATGCAGAACAGGATTGCACTTTAGGTATTTACAGATGTCTGCCTTGGTTCTGAGTTCCATGTTGACAACGTTCTCAAAGAGCCAGAAGAACGGCCGGTCTTCATCCTCTCTGGGCCTCAGCGTGTTGAGGATTGTCATGACCTGGCTCAAGCATGACAAACATGGGAGACGACACACAGGCGAAGTTGTAAACTTACTTTTATTTATAACTAAAAATAACCATAAATCATACTTAAACGTGAGAAGGTAGTATGAGTGGTCAGTGTTATCAGCAGTGTAGTGCGTGTATGGGTGTGTGACAGTGTTGTGTAAGTGCAAAGGCAGATACCGAACTGAGGAACTAACTCAAACAAAACACAACCAAACAAAGTTTCCAGAGCAGGGGAGAGAGGGAGAATGGCCCTGACCAGCCTGCTTAAATACTCCATTGGTGATGGGAGCCAGGTGTGTCTCATCCCCTGGACACACCCCTGCAGGCTGGTCTCCTCCTACACATGAACACAGAACACCATTAGATTCATCACAGAACACACACCCCATGTATGGGTCATCACAGGATCCTTTCAAACTCAAAGAACAGTAGTCCCGTTCCCCCATATAAACCGCTCCTGTGAGGGTTGACCGTGCAGAGGTCCTGGCAGGGACTTCCTCCTATCAGGAGGTCAAATGGACCCCATTCTGCCAACTGTTTGCTGGTGATGTTGCACACATCGCCCACGTACTGAATGTGGCCGTCATGTTTGACCTTTCCTACGTTGATGGAGTACTGACAGACCTCTGAGGCGATGTAACACTCAATGTTCAAGTCAAAATGTGAAATGTGTATGGGAGAGATTCATGTTGTTCAAATGTGCATGGAGGGTTCAACTATTGGTCACTTTTTTTCTTTTTTTGATGACTTGATCCCGTCGATCCAAGAGCACCATTATACTGGGTTTTACTATTATATCCTCTGACGAGCACCTGGTTTCTCTCTCTTTCTGCACTCTTCTTTTACTTGAAAAGGCTGTAGTCAAATGGTTGGTCTAAAAAATCATATGAGGTTTCATACAGGGGAAAAACCCTTTACTTGTACAGTTTGTGGCAAAGGATGTCGTCAAAATGGTGATCTAAAAAAAACACATGCGGACTCATACAGGGGAAAAACCCTTTACTTGCACAGTTTGTGGAAAAGGATGTAGTCAAATTAATCATCTAAAAACACACATGAGGACCCATACAGGGGAAAAGCCCTTTACTTGCACAGTTTGTGGCAAAGGCCATATTAATACAAGTAATCTGAGAGCACATATGAGGAGTCATACGGGGGCCCAACAACAATAACACTCTAGAGCAGGAGTTCTCAAACCTTTTAATACCACAACCCCAACTTAAGAGGGGAATTATTTGGCGACCCGACAATTTAACAAGCATCAGTGTCTAAGAACAATATGAGCATCAGTCAAAAACAATTAGGCCTATATCTATTAAAATGTTACTCAATGTATGCTGTTTATGACAATCATTTCTTAGTTTGATTGCTTGTTTAGATTAAACATAGTTGTCTTCACAACTGTGTTTTGTAAAGGCAACTATTTATTCTATTACACATGGAGAGAGACGTGGCTCTTCTCTGCTGGATTTTTTTTTTACATGTAACACCACAAGTGACACTTTTTTTATAACAGACTGTCACGGGGCAGACATGCATGCCTGCACACATGCACGCGTGTGTGCGCGCGCACACACACACACACACACACACACACACACACACACACACACACACACACACACACACTTGAATTGCACTTGTCTTATACTTGACGTATACTACGTTTATATTTGAACTGCCTTGACTTTCCATAGTCGAGGTATACCATTTATATACTCAAAACGTACTATGTGTGAATTTAATGTACACTACTCTTTTACTTGCAGTAGTACTACACGCCCTGATGATGACCAGTTCATGGTCGAAACATGTCGGTTTTTAACACACAGCTTAAATAAAGCTGAGTGCCTGGATCACTTTTTTCATTTTTTGATGACTTGATCCCGTCGATCCAAGAGCACCATTATGCCTCATTCACACTACAGATATATAGTTGAACGTTTTGCTTGGTAATTCAATGTAATCTCAATGGAAACCAGCTTTAAAGGCTGGGCATGTCGGCTGTCCTTGGAATCCAGCCTTTAAAGCTGGTTTCCATTGAGATTACATTGAATTACCAAGCAAAACGTTCAACTATATATCTGTAGTGTGAATGAGGCATTATACTCGGTTTTACTATTATATCCTCTGACGAGCACCTGGTTTCTCTCTCTTTCTGCACTCTTCTTTTACTTGAAGTATACTATGGTCATACACTTGAACTGCACTACTTTTAAACTTGAAGTATACCATTTATATACTCAAAACAACCAGTTATATACTCAAAACATACTATGTGTGAATTTAATGAACACTACTCTTTTACTTGCAGTGCACTTGAATTGCACTATTCTTTTACTTGAGGTATACTATGATCATAGTTGAACTGCACTACTTTTAAACTTGAAGTATACCATTACAATACACAAAACATACTATGCGTGAACTATGCGTTAATGTACCCTATTTTATAACTTGCAGTGCACTTGAATTTCACTTTTCTTATACTAGAGGTATACTACATTTATACTTGAACTGATTTATACTTGAACTTCCCTATTTTCATACTAGTATACCATACCTGTACTCAAAATATACTATGCAAATTTAACATCCTAATACCAGTCCACAAGTCTGATTGTTTACCTTTTAAGTATAGGTGTCAAAATTATAATAATTAAAATATTTAACGCAATTAACGTATGCGCAACATAACCGAGAACACAGCCTGCCCTGCAACGCATCTCCTTCCCCCCTCCACACACTGACAGTCAAATCTCACGCTCACTGAGCAGAGGGGGAGACGCTAGCTGAAAAAAAAGTTGTTAAATCTCTTGGAAACCATCGCTGTCACTGGATTAATAACTGATCGTCAATACATCTCAAATAGAGATCTACTACTACCTTTGGCTGTTCAATTGGAGAGGACAACAGCAACCCATTTTAGGCCCCAACTGCTTGCATTAGATCCAGAGAAATGGTTGCGTGATCATGCGTCTTCAACACTGCGCATATTTGCCAGCTATCCTAGGCTGTGTAACATAGGTTATCGATGCTCGTTGACCCTGATCTGACCGAGATTTGACATAGGCAATCAGCACAGGCTTGTGTTGTGCAGCGTGTGTCAACTGAATGAATTATCTGTAGCCCAACCAGATATAGTAATCCTCTCCCCCTCATGCTAAACTGACTTTGAGTTCCACTTCTCCCCAAAATGTATTTTCCATCCTGAATGAATATTGTTGCATTTAGGCTCTTTAGTTTCCAATAATTAAACTATAAGCCAGTGTTTTATTGCTACACAATACATGGTAAATAAGGTAGCCTACTCTACATGAAAAAAAAATCTATCCATCCATCCATCTTCCCAACCGCTTATCCAGCATTGGGTTGCAGGGGTAACAGTTCCAACTGAGATTTCTAGAGTTCCTTGATAATAATAATTAAAATAAGCAATACTAATGATTATATAATAAACATACATACATACATACATACATACATACATACATACAGTACATACTGTATAAATGTATCCACCTTATGCTGCCTTTATCTTTACATTTCCACGACAATATACATACAGAAATGGCATATTTTGGACATAGTTCGATTCATGATTAATCATGATTAATACATTTTTAAGCTGTTATTAATCTGAATAACATTTGTAATCATTGACAGCCCTACTTTTAAGATAACCAAATGTAGACTTCAACCCAATTTGTAGTCCTATAACTGCCACCTACAGGTGTTTTGATTGCATGGGATTCTATGCAGTAGAGCCTATCAGACAAATGATACACCTAAAGCACAAAGATGGCAGCTCTGGGACTATTTGGTACCCATGAATATGATACATTTCCTACAGTCACTGGAGTGTCTTAAGGTAAATGATCTGACTTGTGTAGACCAAGGATAGTGACGAGTATATCAAGGTTGTTTACAAGTACATCAAAGTGTGTATACTGTACATGTGATGCTTACTATCATTTCAGACTCTGTTCCTACAGATGGTGGGAGTGTCAAACAGTCAGATACAATTGGCCACTTTTGATTGGATGATCCAATTTGAACAAAATACTGAAGTATCGGATCGGGGGTCAGTATCGGCAGATACTCAAAATCTGACTTGGGACATCCCTAGTCGAATGGCCTGATTTGCATAAAATGACTTTGCCTATACCAAGCCAGTCTACCATGCTGGGAAATCTGTAAAATGTATGATTGAAATATTACCTCTCGCTGCATCCAAAAGTTCCATCCATCCATCCATCCATCTTCAACCGCTTATCCGGAATCGGGTCGCGGGGGTAACAGTTCCAACTGAGACCTCCAGATTTCCCTATCCTGAGCAACTTCCTCCACTCCCTCAGGGAGTATACCGAGGCGTTCCAAATCCAGTTAGGAGATATAATCCCTCCATCTGGTCTTTGGTCTGCCACGGGGTCTCCTCCCAGTGGGACGCGCATCGAGGACCTTCCTAGGAAGGCACTCGGGGGGCATCCATACTAGATGCCCGAACCACCTAAGCTGACTCCTTTCAAGTGTAGGAGCAGTGGTTCTACTCCAAGTCTCTCTCTCTAAGGGAGATGCCAGCCACCCGTCTGAGGAAACCCATTTCGGCCGCTTGCACCCACAACCTTAAAAGTTCCTCCTTCATAATACTGTTCTGCTCTTGTAGCCTCTTGTTTTCCTCTCGAAGGTGTTTGACCTCCGCCACCACTGTGGCCCACTTCCAGGGAGGTTGAGTCTCCAGGTCAGGCTCCACGTCATCATCTGACATCATGTGTCCATCATCATCATCGTCTTCCATGTCAGACAGCTCCACTTCACTAATGGCCTACACCAGGGTTCCCCAATTAGATTTCCCCAAGGGCCAAATTCTGTCTTGGGTACCAAGCCGAGGGCCACAAGGGCCAAGCCCAGTTATACACTGAAAATCAAGAACCAACAATTCACTTTATTTTACTTGCAGTCTGCTTCAATAGCAACCCTTTTTTAATGCTGGTCATATTTAATCATTGTTGTTGTTTTCTCCTGCTGTGATCACCGGCGCATCTGTATCATGTAGGAAGCGCGCGCCCAGATTCACGTCACGTGCTGTGGCAGTCGTAGGTCAGGTGGAGGTGAGAGGTATTCTGGGGAATGTGGTCAAAATAATGCTTTTTAGGAGGCGGGATGTTTATTGCGCAAAACTTGTAAGTTTTGCGCAATAAACTTTTTTTGTTCTTTTTTCAACAAAAAAAAAAAAATATATATATATATATATGGCTGGAGGGCCATGGGGTCCGGACAGAAGCCTCTCGTGGGCCGCAAATGGCCCGCGGGCCGCCTATTGGGGAACCCTGGCCTACACCATAACAACAATAACTATTAAAAGGCCCTACAACAGTGACAACAATGTGCCTACAATTTGCAATGCCAAGTGTAGACAACAAAAGCAACATGCCAGTGTGTGAAACTCAAGACAAAATATTCAGCATTTGACAGAAAATTCACATTCCAGTGACTACACAAAATGCTGTATGAGCCATGACTGTAAATATACAAATAATTTACCCTCTTATTCAATAGCTCACGCTTGAGGGCATCCACCATTTCATCAGAAGCCTTCTTCTGCTGCATGGTGTTAGACACCTTCGGCTGCTATAGAAAAGACATTTTGATTGGATTATTTTTAAAGTGACAATGCCAGACACACATGAACATGTATTAATGAATCTGATGTGCGCTGGGTGTACCGTACAGGCGCACACCTGATCAATCACATAATCCAATATTATAATACGGGTAGTGTAGATGATGAAGATAGTACATGAAGTTGATAGACCAAAGGGTCGCTGTTTAGAATCCCGGCTACAACTGACTCCATGTCCTTGAGCAAAGACACTTAACCCCACATTACTTGACGGGCCGTGGCTAGCGCCCTACGTGGTAGCCTGCCGCCATTGGTTTATGAATGTGTCTGTGAATGGGTGAATGAGAGGCCAACAATGTAAAGCGCTCTGGGTACCATTGGGTGCAGAAAAGCGTAAGCGTAAGTGTAAGCAGTAGGGGGTGTAACGATATAGTAACTGTATCGAAATATTGTTTTTTAACTTAAAAAATCTAAGTATATCGAAATGAAACCAGCTAAAATCGTATCGTTTCATTTTGTATCGTATTGAATCGGCAGTGCAAATAATCGATTATATCGATACTACCTACTTGTGCATTGTATTTAGCATTTTTAAGAAGAAAAAATGAAAAGGCGACGCAATGCTAAGGAGGGTATTCAGTATGTATTAATAGAAGAGAAAAATCCTTGTTGATCCGTGCGTCACCGCCATCTAGCGAAATTACATGGACACTACATCATTTCAAGCCCTGAGGCTTCATATGAACAGTAGATAAAAAGCAAAACGCAATAGAGATGTCCCGGGACCTCGCCGTTTTCTCTACAGAGCGTTGCCGTCTGTACGGGGCCTTAGGGCGATTCTAAAAAACTTCTCCTAAAACCTAACCTAAGGTTTCTGAAAACCTTCACTTTGTAATCAAAACATGTAAAATAAATAGGTTGCTAGCCTATATGTACTGTATAGCAAATACTAATGTGACGCGTAGAGCGTCCCGGCCTTAAAGGTAAAAGAATGTCTAGGTAGCACCAGGTCTAAATGGGTTAAGCTAATCATCTGGGGACCACCAAAAATGATTTAGGGACCCCCCTGGGGGTCTCGACCCACAGGTTGAGAACCACTGTTTTAGATCATAACATTATGTTTGATAAATTGAATATTATGATATCACCTTTCTTTTCCCTTGTGTGTCCTGACTGTCTTCTGTGTCAGTCAGCTTGTTGTTATTTTTCTTTTCCCCTTCTCCCAGATATCTGTGGCATTTTTGCTCCACTCTTCCCTCTTCCTGCAAAGATCACTGTAGTCATCTGGATGGAGAAAAAGGGACTTAAGCTACAGAAATCCAATGCAGATCATGACCTCTGTCTAAAGAGTCATCAAGCTGACTCTTTTAAAGATTATAATGATATAACGATTATAACAATGCATTATTTATTATTACTGTATACTATACTTATATTATGCATCCAATACATTATAAAACCAATGTTATTTATGTGTTTTATACATTATATCCTTTACGCTACGGTGTATGGCCAAAGACACACCCTGTATTTATTTATTCACACCCACCCACATACACAGTGGTGTAAGTAACTTTACTTAAGTACTGTACTTAGGTAAGGTTTGAGGTACTTTTACTAGAGTATTTCCAATATTCAGTACTATTACTTCTACTCCACTACATCTTTGAGGAAAATAGTGTACTTTTGCTCCACTACAATTATTTGAAAACTTTAGTTACTTTGCAGTTATAAATTATTATATTATAAACCATTTTATAAACCACCAATTTTATGCAAAGGCTATTTGAAATTAGACTATACAAGCTCACAACGCTCACATCGCGATGCATTGTGAGCTTGTAGATCTGTATTTTCAAACTGCTTTTTTCAAACATTTTAGTACTTTTACTTTTGGTACATTACATTTTGATGCCAATACCTTTGTACTTTTACTCAAGTTCCATTTGGAACACAGGCAGTGTACTTGTCTGACACACACACACACACACACACACACACACACACACACACACACACACACTATATATATATATATATATATATATATATATATATATATATATATATATATATATATATATATATATATATATAACCAGTTATCTAAAGTAACTAAGTACATTTACTAAAGTACTGTATTTAAGTACAGGTTTTAAGTATAGCCTAGCCTACTTTACTGGAGTATCTCCAATTTAATTCTACAATCTAATTCTACTCCACTACATCTCCCATTCCCAGATGCAGAATAGACCAGCTTAAGGCCGCATCGCAGACACGACGAGTCCTCCTAGAGATGGGATTTATGGCTCTTTGAAGTGAGCCAGATCTCTGGGATCCGTTCTTTTCAAAGAGCCGTTCAAAAGACGTACATTTTGATACCAATACTTTTTTTTTACTTTTACTCAATTACATTAACATTCCAAACTTCTACTTGATTGCAGTATTGATATTTTTACTTAAGTAAAGAAATCGAGTACTTTTCCCACCACTGTTCATTAGAAAGGAACGGCTCCCTACTGTGAACCGAATCATATCGTTCATTTCAAAGAGCCGTTCAAAAGACTTGATTCGTTCGCGAACGTCCCACCTCTATTCGCTCCGTGTCAAACAAACACTGAAACGCAAACAGAATGGATCACACTGACCTACACAAACCCACAGGAATAATTTAGAAGCACTTTATCAGAAAATATAACTAGTAACACTTGTGTAGCCTACTGTATGTTAATCTGACTTTAGTTGCGACCGTAAGGTCGCAGTTTAGTATCAAAACCTCCACCGGCCGTCCGTCACGTCCGTCACGTCACACGTCACACGTCACACGTCACACCTTTGCCCTGCTCATATCTGGGCTCGTTTGTGTATTGTATGACATCACGCCACATCATCGGCTGAGGACTGTGTGATGTCATCATATCTCCATATATGGAGACATAAGTTGCTCATGCCCAAATATGGGCTGGTGAGGTCAGACTTAGTGTGATGCGTAGGTTATCTCCATATATGGAGATTCAACTTCAATGAGTAACCATGGCAAATCACACTGTACACAAATGACCCTTATATAAGACCGGCATTATCTACCGACAGCTGCTATAAGCCAACCCTGGCGATAAGGTCTGAGTCGAAGAAATGCTTCTTTCCTGCCAAGAATTGCCCCTTTATACTGTAGGGCTCGTTTGTGTATTGTATGACATCACGCCACATCATCGGCTGAGGACTGTGTGATGTCATCATATCTCCATATATGGAGACATAAGTTGCTCATGCCCAAATATGGGCTGGTGAGGTCAGACTTAGTGTGATGCGTAGGTTATCTCCATATATGGAGATTCAACTTCAATGAGTAACCATGGCAAATCACACCGTACACAAATGACCCTTATATAAGACCGGCATTATCTACCGACAGCTGCTATAAGCCAACCCTGGCGATAAGGTCTGAGTCGAAGAAATGCTTCTTTCCTGGCAAGAATTGCCCCTTTATACTGTAGGGCTCGTTTGTGTATTGTATGACATCACGCCACATCATCGGCTGAGGACTGTGTGATGTCATCATATCTATAAGTTGCTCATGCCCAAATATGGGCTGGTGAGGTCAGACTTAGTGTGATGCGTAGGTTATCTCCAAATATGGAGATTCTACTTCAATGAGTAACCATGGCAAACTGTCAACTGCCCGTATGTCTTGATAATTGGTAAAACAAACTTTTGGCCTATTTGTGGAGATAAGCGACCAACGGTCGCTTATCTCCCGATTAGGGAGTCTTACTGGTATAGGCTATTGTTTTCTTCCTGGACGTGCGTTTGTGGCAGGTTATTTAACATGGGATTTTGACAGCTGGCTTCTCCTCTTAACGGAACGCCGTTCCGGCCCCAAATGTTTTAACGGAACGGGGGTTCCGGCCGTTCCGGCTCACTTTCACCACTGACACACACACACACACACACACACACACACACACACACACACACACACACACACACACACACACACACACACACACACACTCCAATCTCTCCTGCACTGCTGGGGGAAGTTCCTTGATTAATAGGAAGGTACCAAGTGCTGTGGAGGAGAGGGGTGTTTCCTAGGTTTCAGAGTAATATGTTCATTTAAATTGTGAATGAATTTCCACTATTTTTTTAATAATAATGCATCTTTAAGAATGTTTAGGTTAGTTTTATGCAATGGGTTGTTTTGGAAGTATTTTCATGGTAGTAATTGGAAGTATAGTTGCTAATTGGTGCTGTGTCCTGTGGTAGGATCCACTCCTATTTAAAGGGAGGCTGCAGTAATACACAGGTTAGTCTGATGTGAGCAGGAACACAGTTAACATCCCTGAGGGAGAGCTACAGGTGTCACTCCTTGTGACATGATGAGGCCGATAGTTCTGTTCACTGATGTTTAGTCAACACACCGTCAAACTATCAACACAAGTAAATAATCAGGATAAACCTAAACACCAAACAAATCATAAAGCGTAACAAAGAGGAAAATCCATCGAAATGAATGTACCTCTCTGGCTGCATATAGACTGAAAGGAATGAGGAATGAGGAACATGGACCCTTTGTCCATGTCCCAAACAATAACAGACAAACTTGTCTATCGGCTACACCAGACACCAAACATTCATGCCTCCGCTCTCAAGGATGGCATGACTAGAATGAAAGTTAACCATGCTTGACTGCCGGTCAGTGGCGAAATTAGACCTTATTCCCCATGGGTTTTCAGATCAAGGGGGCCCTGATCAAAGGGGCCCGTGTCTGTTGTCTTTGCGCGATTCAAGCGCAAACTACAATGATTAATCCACAGTGGCAATCATAAGCTAATAACTGTGGTGAATAGCCAAATGAAAAACTACAGGGCAGAGTGCTGTGCATTCGCCTATATTTAATTTGAGACAATAGATGGAGCCAAAAGGACCTGTGCAACAAGAATCAACCATGACAGCAATTAGAATAGCCTCCAGCTCATGGTTTTAATGCTGCATATACATTCCAACAACAACCCCGTGTCCACATCATATTTCTGCATTACTGCATCACATTTACAGGTTAATATAATAACCATCACAGGTATATAGCTTATATAAAGTGGCAAAATAAATAAACCAATTAAACATAAAATAAATAAAATGCCAACGCAGTCCCAATACAAATAAACAATAAAATGACAATAATTAACTTAAGGTGCCACTGCCATTGCAGTCCAAACAAAATAATAAATCTGGACAAAAATATGATAATTGGAGAACATTAAACATTAAAGTGCAGCTACAAAAAGGGCTATTTGGTTTGCTTTACAATTCAGAAACATGTTTTTCTTTTCTTCATCCTGGCAAATGTCTCAATGACGTTATCAAATTTTAACAGTCTCAGTAACCTCCCTCTCCATATAAAGCAATGCGAGATGCGAGAGACAAGTCTCACTCATAGTTGAGCGCAGATCATTTTTTATGAGTTTCAGGCGACTGAAGGTGCGCTCAGCCTGTGCGCTGCTTACAGGAACAGTGAGATAAATGTGATATAACGTTGCTATGTTAGGATATGCTTCATGCAAGTCATTTGCAATTAAAAAGGGAAGCATTTCTGCTGTAGTAAACTCTGCTCCATCAGGGAACAGGCGTTTGTACACATCTGTGAAAGTGGAATATTCATCCTCAACACATTCTGTGTCCACATCCTCTGCATAAAACGCTGCCAATTCATAGATCCTGTCAATAGATTTTTTATGAGAAAAGCGCTTTTCATTTAGGACCTGAAATTTACTTGCTGTGTTGCGAAGGTCTGTGAAACGTGTCACAAACTGCTGTTCAAATACATCTAGAATGTAATAGAATGTCTCCACTTTGTAACGTGTTCTACTGTCATTTATTGGCTCATCTGGGGCAATTTAGTCTGAGGAACGCCTTCTCTCCTCCTGGAACTCTGTGGTGCACGTTTTACATTCTTTTGCTTTTTGTTTAGCAGATTCCAAAATATTGTTAACTCATGGGATGCCCACGAGGTGTCTACACGCCAATCTCTTCGATGTCGCTGGAGGCCCACAACGTTTTGACGTGTTTACTGTATTTACAGTACTAGAAGCTCGCCCTGGCCAACTCGGGAACAATGTAAATAGGGGATAAATGCCCCGCCCTTTAATGCAAACCCCATTATACCTGTTGTCATAGGATCTGTTTTGACCATCTGTTTTGACCATCTGTTTGCGTGTGTCCATTTATGCCCATATATGGGGATATCTGTCTGTCTACGTCCATTTTTTGTCCATATATGGAGATATCTGTAGGACCCGTTTTGACCATCTGTTTGCCTGTGTCCATTTATGCCCATATATGGAGTTATCTGTCTCGGCCGAGCGTCTAGTCGGCGCCCTGGCCAACTCGGGAACAATGTAAATAGGGGATGAATGCCCCGCCCTTTAATGCAAACCCCATTATACCTGTTGTCATAGGATCTGTTTTGACCATCTGTTTGCGTGTGTCCATTTATGCCCATATATGGGGATATCTGTCTGTCAACGTCCATTTTATGTCCATATATGGAGATCTCTGTAGGACCCGTTTTGACCATCTGTTTGCCTGTGTCCATTTATGCCCATATATGGAGTTATCTGTCTGTCTGCGTCCATTTTATGCCCATATATGGAGATCTCTGTAGGACCTGTATTGACCATCTGTTTGCCTGTGTCCATTTATGCTCATATATGGAGATATCTGTATCTGTCTGTCTGCATCCATTTCATACCCATATATGGAGATTTATTTTATTTTATTAATTTATTTATTTGACTGGGACAGTACTCATTAATCGACATGTCAGTTTTCACTTCTATGTAAATGAGCCAGAGATAGCCATAGGCTAGTTTTCATCTGTAGTCCCTGGGCAGGCTGTACAAAAGTAGTAAAAGGCCTATACAAAACATACAATACATACAATACAGTACAGTACAGTACAGTACAGTACAAAACAATACAATACAGTAAAACATTTAGGGGATATAACCATAGCAAGTTGAGTGACTCCAGTGACTGATGGAGCAGTTAATTATAGCAAGATGAGTGACTCCAATGACAGACGGAGCAGATAGCCACCCATGATCGCAAGCTTGACCCGCTCCAAGCTACCTCCCACGGTTGAAGCAGACAATAATAAAATAGTAGTAAATAGTAATAGAAAATAGTAATTAGTAAATAGTAAGTAAAATAGTAAATTGTAAATTGTAAAGGGGACCAATACTAGCCACCTATGAGTAACTCCAGTGACAGCTGGAACAGATAATTACTCATGATTACAAATCTGACCCGATTTAAGCCACCTCTTAAGGTTAAACTTGAAGGTCAGATAGTTGGAGGACTGTCTTACTTCAGTCGGGAGACTGTTCCCATAGATTGGAGGCTCTAACAGAGAGAACTGTGTTACCAAACACGCTCTGCCTGGATGGTACCTCACAGTCCCCTCTGGTAGTAGCCCTTGTTGTTCTGCCACCACTTTCACAGCGTTTTATGAACTGTTTCAGTGGTGGAGGTGCAAGTCCATTGAGAACCTTGAACACAAGACAGGAATCCATAAAATGCCTAAAGCTTTCAAAGTTAAATAAATTATATTTTTGTACTATATGGCAATGGTGGTAACGGTTGGGCTTTTGATCGAGTGTCTGTTTGTATAGTGACTCAATAGGTTTCATGGTTGTTATATTGGTCTGAGACCAGGTTCTGAAGCGGTTTTTGGGATTAGTGTGGTGTTGCATTGTTTCAAGCACCGAGGAACGTGACCCGCTACGAGCCAGGACGAAAAGACTGTGGCGAGTTGCGAGCCTTCTGGGTCCCATTCGAGTATCGACTCAATAGTGATACCGTCGGGACCGGCCGCCTTGCCTTTTTCCACTCGACGGAGATGGTGAACTACTTCCTTATCCGAGATCAGCCCGCTTTCGAGTCCCCATACATCCGAGTACACAGTGTGCACCGTCTGCACGGAAATGGGGCATTCTGCCATCAAGGACGAGACTCACCAGCCGCCTCTTGTCCGATGCATACAGCCGCTTGTAAAACGCCCTCCGTTTCCTACGATTGTCGCGGCTGACGCTCTTTTTGGGCCGTTTCCTTCCCTCCCTCCCAGCAGAACGCTCTGAGCGGGGAGATCCCAGATCAGCCAACAGCCCCGCGGCTCTGGCTTCAATCGCCTCAATGGAGCAGTCCGCCATCCTCAGGGGGAGGTGGTCCGTAGATGGCACGATCCCAACGGGCTCGACACCGGCATCCACAAGGCCCGAGAGCTCTTGCTTCATCTGCGACGGAGCCCGAGGGAACACGCGGGGGTTTTTCAGGCCGCACCTGCTCCCCCGTTCTGCCGCCGCACAGTTCTCTCGACAAGGAAGACCAAGTCCAAGAGTCCTTAGGGCGGCTCATCAGGGAGATCAGCCTGTTGGTTTCCCCATCAGACCAGCGCCTGCACCTTCCCCCCTCCGAACGTCCCGTCCCGTCTCCCGAGGCCTCCCTTGGCCTGTTTACCACTTTGTGTCCACGGAGCAAGTTTTGGGTTAAACCCCTGCGGGAGGTGGCTCCGAACGAACAGAGACCACAGGGAAAGGATCCAGCAGACAAACGACCCTTATCCACGCCGCCCGGTTTGCACTTGGCGACATGGCATCGGATCGAGTGTGCGCTTTTGCCAGCCCCGGATGCTGCCCAGCGAAATGCTTCTGGAGACATCCGGTGCCTTTGAAGGACACGCCACAAAGGGCACAGGGCCCAACAATCGGGATAGGGACGGTCAGATCGAAGGAGTTTTGGCCGGTACCGTTCCGAGAGTCCGCCGCCAGTCTGGAATGAGCAGGCTGGTCCTTAGGGGCTCCGACTTCTGCTACCTCATCGTTGGAGACCCCCGGACCCGTAGCGACTGGTTCCGGTAGACTGGTTCACGGGACTACACACAAAGATTTGGAGGACCCCTTGTAGTAACTCTGAGGACCACCTGTTGAAAACCCCTGACCTACAGAGAAACCATTCTCAGTTGACACACATGCACAGACAAAATACGAAAAGTTAAAATGTCTTGCCATAAAAGACAGTTCCTAGTTGCGCATCTATGTCAAATCAGGGTCCATTCTCAACAAGCCTCGTTAACTAGTGTTGAAAACGCATTCACCGTGATCACTTCTCTGGATTCTAATCCAAGCAAGTAGCAGAATAAAATCGTGGATTTATTTTGAGATGACAACAGCTATTCTGATCTGTGATGAATTATTCCAGTGGCACTGTATCCAAGACGTTTAAAACAACTTAACTCTTTTGAGAGGCAGCTATGTCTCTTCTCCTCGGTGCAGTGTGTGTGTGTGTGTGTGTGTGTGTCTGTGAGTGTGTAGAACGGGAGGGGGGAGGGGGGAGAATTAAGTGGCTGCGTTGCATACTTCTCCGTACCACGTCTTCTACCGAGAGAATGCACTTATTCTGTGGTATTCTGGCCATTCTTTATGTCAAATATTTTAACACAATTAATTACTGCCACTATAATTCTGACAGCTATAATTCATATATATTTCAATATTTCATTTATTTATTCCATAAATATTTTTCATCACAATTGGGTTTGTGGGTAGGGGGGCTTAGGGAGGGCTAAAGGCCTCTCCATACTTCGACCGAAACCGCCGTTTTCGGTCAAAAGGTCCTTTTCTACCATAAAATTATATCCCTCGGGACTTCTGAAAAGCATTGGACCGAACGAGAGTTCGGAAATTTGCAATTTGTTGTGCAAAAAACACAACTCACCGAACATTTCGGTCGAAGTATGGAGAGGCCTTAAGCCTCCACCAGGGGGGGGGGGGGGGGGGGGGCTAGAGACCCTGCTTGCCCCCCCCCTGAAGCCGTCCCTGCCCACAGATAGTCAGGTGTTAACTATCAGAGGTGTCACAAGAGGGGAGGGGTGGAGGGGACTTAATTATTTTATTCTTTAGCTAATGAAAAATAGCAGATATACAAGCTCACAGCCTGGCACAGAGTGCCGCGCTGTGAGCTTGTAGATCTGCTATTTTTGCAAATCTTTGAATATATGTATTTTTAAGCAAACATTTGTAACTCAAATTTTGCTTCTGGAGGGTCCCTGGAACTAATTATTTTGAGATGGACAAATACATACCATTTTGGGGGTCCTTCACATTAAAAAGTTTGAGCACCACTGATGAAGAAACATAAGAATTTGAAATATTCAAAGACTTTCACAAATCTTCAAGATTTTTCAAAAATAGCACATCTACAAGCCAAGTGCCACGCTGCGAGCTTGTATATCTGCTATTTTTCAACAGATAAAGCACAAGCCCGAAATGAATCCTTGTACCCAGGGCCCAGAATTTGGTGCAACACCCCTGGTAACTATCTCCATGGCTGTTTATCGATGTGGATTCTTGTCTAGACTTGAGTCCTCGTGAACTTGTGATACGTCATAAGTTGCTGCCCAAGTACCCTTCCAATCTCAAGTCTGCATTTGACCAAGTAGAGACCAAATTCCCGGATGTGAACTTGATCCTCCCACTTTACAGAGGATGCATCGGAGCTGACTTCTGTAGACTTTCCACAGCAAATGACCCAGAATGCAACACGACCCGGATAGGACCGCCCACAAGAGAGCCAGCAAAAAACAAACCAGTATGGCTGACACAGACGGACCGCAGTACAGTCCGAATATTTTTTTCGTTTTGCCACGGAGTGTCGTTTTATGATTTATTTTAGGCTTGAATGTTGTAAATTAACTTCAAACCGGTGCACCGAACATGTGGGCGCTCGAGTCGCCGCCAGCCGCCGCTAACCTGACTGCAGATGACCGGCCATCAGGACTACACTGTTCCAAGCAATTCCAAGCAAGAGGAATTCGTCCAGAGAAATATGCATGTGTTTATTCAAATTTAGTATTAGGGGTGTGTCAATCTGAATGGCAGCATGTCAGAAGCCCCCCAAGCGGAGGCTAGCCTAGCAACAACTAAACAGTTCAGCAATTGTTTACTTCATGTCATATACAGTACAGTACATCATTCATGCATTTCATTCCTCTCCTCTTTCTTTCTATCCATCAATTTCATTCTGTTTATATTTTGAGAATAACATTTGAGATCATCTCCTATGCCTGGTTTGTGTGCGATTTTGTCTTATAGGCCACTTTATGTGTGAACGTAAGTTTTAACTTGTTTTGATGTGCAGAATTAAATTGTAGACACAGTGATATTTTCAAATAATACCATTAGTCTCTGCTAAATATTGAATGTTTATTTTGTTTCGTTTTATATTCTATTATATAGGCCTACTTTGTACACAGTGGGGGAAATACATTATTACTAATAGCCACCCTAAACCTACAATGATCAACATTATTCCAAACGAGCTCCCAGACCTTCAAAGATGCAGGCAGCAAGCTTCTCTTCTCACCTCCTCCTGGCTCCAACAGAGGTATGACAACGGATGCAGGATGCGATAATGGAATAATAATAGCATACAGCATAGGTGGGCACAAAATGGCAGTGCCACCGCAATGTAAAAATTGCTGTTTTGTCAAAATGTTGAATGGAATATTTTATAAATGGTCTGAAGTAATGTAAAGTAAGAATTGTGGCTGTGAGTGGCCAGTGATAATAAGCTGCATTGCAGGCTACAGTGTTGATGTGTTTACAGTAGGCCTATATAAAGGCATGCCATATAGGCTACTTTCCAAAGTTTGGTGCGCAAATCATGAAAAAAGAAAACGACGCATTGCTATATTGTTCTGGTGGCAATGCATTAGGGTCTGTAGCCTACTAAGGCTCTCATAAATTACACAATCGGGCAGTAGCCAGACGCCTATCATAATACATGCCAAGTCGTGTATTTATTTTCCTGGCTGATAGGCCTAACCCTACATTATAAGCATATTAACAAAAACGTTTTAACATTTATATAAAAGAGAATAGGCTACGTTGTGGTTTTATGTCCTCACTTATTTGAATAGCTCTGGATTAAGAGCACCTGCTAAATGCCTATATTGTACATTGTAAACAGTGGTGTTTGTATAATATTTTTATATTGTAAAGTGCATGTGCCTATGCCTATCTTATACTACAAAGAACCCTGATCTACAAACTAACAATGCTTTGCATTAAGACGAGTTGTTAGTTTGTAGATCTGCTCTGGGCATATCCACACAGAGGACAAGCTGAGGTGGTGACGTCACCAAGTACGCTGCAGTAAGTACTGTTCCAATCCCAGAATCAGCAACGTGCGTCCTCCCGTCCTCGGAAGTTCTTACTCCCAAGGCGAACTTGCAAGTCTGAACTACCAAGGACCCAAGGACCCAGTTACCAAGCCTGCGATCGAGAAACAGCCCATATTCAGGTGAGCAGGGTGGGGCCTAGTTGATGGCTCATTGGAGAGCACCTGTGCTCAAAGTCCCAGGAGCCTATAAATAGCTGCACCCGGCCAGTCTGTGTGTGTCTGCCAGAGGAGACAGAGCTCACTTTCCACTTAGCTCACCATGCCTGTTTGTTAGTTTCTAGTTTTTGCCTATATTTTCCATCCTCACACCCTTTTAGGGTTAGGGTTTTGATAAATATAGGCTCCACAGATAAACATTGTGAAAATCAACAAACTATTGTGAGATGGAATTATAGACATTTGTTTGCCTTGGTTCCACAGATAAACATTGTGAAAATCAACAAACTATTACAAGATGGAATTATAGACATTAGTTTGCCTTGGTTCCACAGATAAACATTGTGAAAATCGACAAACAATTAAGTTGGAATAAGTGTAGTGACAAATATCTCCCTCCCCACCGGCTTCCCTCCCTCAAACACATTACAATTGTGTGTTTGTATCTAGATGCTTGACCCAGTGGATTCAAACCCACATCATTGATAATATCAAAGCTGCGGGTTTAAGGAGAAGCAGCTTTGACAAGGGCAGACATTCTTAGCTCTGATTTAAAAAGATTAACCTGTGTGGGATAAGATTAATTCATACATATGTGACCCGCTATAAATATGACAGAATACAGATATGGTACGAATATGACAATTTGTTTATTTAGAAAAGAAGGTACAAAATACTAGAAAAAGTCATTAAAAGTGATGCATTGGGAAAATGCCTAACAACAAATCGATAAAACAAAGGGAAAGGAACAGCAGTCCTACAGTTGCCACTTGTTCCACATAGACTTGATAGATTGCTTTAACCCAGGCAGACACCTCTCAGGGTTATACGTCAAGCAGCACTCCACCTGTAAATGTATTCACTATTCAGTTTAAATTCCTACACCAATTCGAGTTGACAGGCAAACATCCATGAACGTGATAACAGCTTCAAAACAGACCGGTTAACAGTTCAGCACACACACAACCCCCTCTCAACAACATGCTACCTGCAATGTTGTGAGGCCCCCAGCTTTTTAGACCTGTTAGCTGCCTGTTTAGAAACCTCTTAACTCATTTGCTGCGATGGCCGAGGAGCCCGAAAAAATCCCGCTGTACGGCCCTGCCACGCCCGAGGAACCAGAGGATTTGCTTTTATATAATGTAATGTTTAATTACACTCTTCCCCAGCCCCTGATAAAGTTTGAGCCTTCTGTCATATAGGGAACCCAAAATATCACACATCAAAGTTAGTGTGTTTGAAAACAAGAGTGTAATAAATGTATAAATCTCAATAAAAGTGTATAATTCTCCCCATAACCTACAGTGAAGGTACAGTGAAGGCATTTCGCACACACGCTGCAGCCTCCAGCACACAGAATGCGTCTTTTTTCCAGGCGTGCATCCCCTCACTCCAACATGCAGCCATGCCATTCACACACCCCCCCATTCCAACACCAATCCTTGCCCTACTATGGAAGTGTCGCCAGAAGTCAATCTGAATGGCAGCATGTCAGAAGCCCCCCAAGCGGAGGCTAGCCTAGCAACAACTAAACAGTTCAGCTCGATGAGACCGTTCTTCATAAATCAAACAAAATCCTGTGACATTTTCACTTCAAAAGCCATAATCTGCTATCAGCCTACACAACACACAGCTTCATAACCCCACAAAAATGTTCAAAGTCTCCACAACAAACTATTGTCCAGATTTGCAGCCAACAACTAGTTCAGGGTTGTCACAAGAGGGGGTAAAGTGGGGCTGAGTTACTAGGGCCCAAGGTGGAAGGCCCTTTGGTATTTTATACTTTTGCTATTGAAAAATAGCAGATCTACAAGCTTGCAGCACGGCACCGCTTGTATATAGGCCTATATATATATATATATATATATATATATATATATATATATATATATATTTGAAATCCCCCAATGAAGAACATTCATGGGGGGCCGCAGTGAATCCTTACCCGGGGCCCAGAATTAGTCGGACCGTCACCCTTGCATCAAAGTCTCAGAGCATCTCTGCCTCATTTGAGTTTGAGTTTATTTTGGATCCCCATTAGCTGTTACACCTGGCAACAGCTATTCTTCCTGGGGTCCACAGAAAATAATGTACATACAAAAAAAGTAAATAAAATCATGTTTACAAATATCACAGAAAAATATATAATCAAATAAAATACTCTACAGCATAAAAACACGGTTAGTGCATTCAGATAATGTTACATGGTATACAGTGAATATTATATACATAGTTACAATTAATCCGGATGTATGAGAAACTGCTTTAGTCTGTTCTTAAAATGCCTTTTACTGTTAATTGATGTAATACATACTGGTAGAGAGTTCCAAAAAGTCATTGCCCTGTACATGACTGTATTCTTCATTGCATTAGTTCTTGGCTTAAGTGCTGTAAATCTACCCTTCGCTACATGTCTGGTATTATATTGGTGTCTATTGCTGGTATAATGAATGTTTTTATATAAGCATCTAGGTTTTTTATTTAAACAAATATTCCTAAAAAATACACCAACAGCCATGACAGATTCTGATGAATAGATAGTATATTGGATCGAATGTTGCACTTAAGAGCAAGACGAGCTGCCTTATTCTGGGCTATTTGTAGTTTATGCAGGTCCTTTTTAGCTGCATTGGACCACACAACTGGACAGTAGTCAAGATGGGATATGACTAGTGCCTGGATAACCTGAACAACAGATGTTGGAGTTAAAAACTCAGCACATCGCCTTATCATGGACAAACCCCCTCCCATTTTCTTTGTTATGTTATCAATGTGAGAAGACCATGTTAGATGACTGTCCAATGTTACACCAAGTAGTTTTGTTTCATCCACCTGCTCAATTTCTAAATCCCTCAGATGCAAATGTAGTTGGGGTTTTGACTTTAGCATGTACTGTGATCCAAATACAATAGATTTTGTCTTTGAGATGTTCAGGACCATCCTATTGTTCACCACCCACTCTGATATGTATTGTAGCTCCTTGTTAAGAGCTACAGACAGGTCCTCTACATTAGTATCAGACATATACAGAGTGGTATCGTCAGAGTACATGGCTATATTGGCCCTGTCTAAGACCAGTGGCATGTCGTTTGTAAATATGGTGAACAACAAAGGACCTAAACAGCTCCCTTGTGGAATTCCACAATGAATGTGTTTAATATCTGAGAGACTCCCATTGTAAAATACTCTCTGCGATCTGTTGGACAAATAGCTTTTTATCCACCTTACCGCAGATGCATTAAAACCATAACAAGAAAGTTTGTCAAGCAGCAGATTGTGATCAATTATATCAAACGCAGCACTATAATCCAACATTACAGACCCCACTAGTCTCTTAGTATCTGCATACATTAGACAGTCATCTATTAGCTGTGTCAGTGCTGTACATGTTGAATGCCCATCTTTATACGCATGTTGAAAGTCTGTATTTAATTCATTCTCAGAGAAATATGATTGAATTTGGTTGAAGACAATTTTTTCCATCAATTTAGCAAGAACTGGCAGAATGCTTATGGGGCGGCTGTTATCCCCTGTGATGTTTATTTTTGAATTTTTGGGTATTGGAATAACTTTAGCTTCCTTCCATACTTGTGGACACACATCCCACTTAAGGCTCTGATTAAAAATGTGAGTAATAGGTTTAGTTACTAGGTGTACAGCGATCTTCAGTAACTTGCCATCCAGGTTGTCCAGGCCTGCAGACTTCTCAGAGTGTATTGAAAGTAAATGTTTCTCCACCTCCTCAAAGCTAATAGGTTCAAAACTAAACATACAGACCTTATTCTTCATAATTTTGTCTGCTATAGAGGAAACAAAATGCACATCATTACGAGATACATCATTTCTTAACCTGTCTACTTTACTGGTGAAGAAACCATTAAAGTACTGGGCTATATCATACGGTTTAGTAATAAAAGCCCCATCAACTTCAATGAAGGAGGAAGCCCTATTAGAACCCCTACCCAAAGCATTGTTAAATGTTTTCCACAGCAGTTTACTGTCAGTTCCTATTTCATTTATCCTTGTTTGATAATAGCATTTCTTTTTCTTTCTATTCATTTTTGTCACATTATTCCTTAATTTACAGTATATCTGCCAGTCAGCCTGACTGCCAGATTCACTTGCCTTTTGCTTAGCACCATTTCTTAAAGCCATGCAGTTCTTAATTTCATTATCAATCCAAGGTGCTCTTACAGATTTAACAGTTTGTTTTCTAATTGGAGCGTGCTTGTCAGCTATTGATACAAATAACTGCATAAACAAATTCAAAGCCAGCTCTGGATTCTCCTCTTCACTTACAGTATGCCATGGTATGTTTTTCAGTTCTTCTAAAAATGAGCCCTCTTTGAAGTTCTTGTAAAATCTCTTGTAGATTACCTTTGGAACCGCTTTTGGAATTTTTGCCTTTCTAGTAAAAGCCACTATGTTGTGGTCCGTGCACCCAAATGCAACTGAAATCGCCTTTGAGCATATATCAGCTGCATTTGTAAAGATATGATCAATACAGGTAGAGGAGATGCCTTGTATTGTTGTTTGAGTTCTGGTTGGCTGGTTAACCAACTGTGTTAAATTACATGTATTTGCAGTAGCTTGGAGGGTTTTCTTAACACATCTGTTGCCATGGCTTATTTCTGTCTGTACTGTGCTCTTGCCATGTTTTTGACCAACTTCGAAGACAGCCTCCGCATTCAGTTTTATCGTGACAAAATCACACAACACATCGAATGAAAGAGGAGATTCTCTAGTTTCACCCGGTCCAAGAACCATGTTTCTACGATGTTCGCTTCTGTATTTATAGGCCAGACAAAAAAAAAAAACGGCCAAAAATGACCCCTTTTTAGACCTTGTTTTGAGAAAAACAGCTTTTAGTGAATGATACTGTATCAGGCTGAAAACTCACTTGATCTTTTTAGCTTTGATTTCAATGACTTCAATATTGTATTTACAGTATTTTTCCTTCAAAGAAATACAAAAGAATAAGACAAATAAGTGTTTTTTATTTTGTTTCTTTACCGTTTTCAATCAAGTGTATTCTTGCTAGTTCAGTGTTTCTCTGGCTTGTTCACATTGTTTCTCACATTGTGTGTCTGCGCGCGTGCATGCGTGCGCCTGTACGTGTGCACGTTCACAGTTCAGAGTCTGCATGCATGCTCGTGTGCGTGTGCATGTGCATGTTCACAGTTCAGAGGCTGCGTGCGTGCACGTGTGAGTTGAGATGAGGCCGGTCAGAAACAGCAGGCAGGCCAAGGAAAGTTTTCAGTTCTCCAAAGGGAAGTCAGCAGGCTCCTCTGCACGAACCACTACCTATAAATATAGAAAAATAAAATCCATTTACAATACAATACAATGTGTCTCACACGCACGCACGCACGCACGCACGCACACACACACACACACTATTTCTCTCTCCCCTCCCTCTCTCTCTCACACACACACACAACAATAAATACTTTTTCTCTCTCTCTCTTCCTCCTTCCTCTTTCTCTCACACACAATACATTCTCACTCTCTCACACACACACACACACACACACACACACACACACACACACACACACACACACACACACACACACACACACAATACATTTCTCTCTAACCCTCTCTCTCACACAATCAATCACACAGTCAATTCAATGGAGCTTTATCCTCCCTCCCTTTCTTTCTTTCTCTCTCTCACACACACACACACACACACACACACACACACACACACACACACACACACACACACACACACACACACACACACACACACAATAAACACATTTATCTATCCCTCCAGCCCTCTCTCTCTCTCCCCCTCCCAGATGGGAGGAAAAAAAACACAAATCAATTTACACCTTTAGCCTAAAAGTTTTAGCAGACACATTTATCCTACCCAGAGCGATTTAGATTATAAAAAATAAATTGATTCATCTGACGATTATATAGGCTATATATATATAAAATACAAACTCACTGGAAAGTTGTGGTCTGGGTCTCTGGGAATGGGATGTGTGCCTTCGATCTCGCTGTGGTTTCCACTCTTCACCGAGTCAGTCAGGGGACTACACAACGCCTCCCCATGCGAGGCGTTGTGTGCTTGTAGATCGGCTGGCGTTGTGTGCTTGTAGATCGGCTGTTTTAGACTGCGACTTCTGAGAGCTGAATGGACTCGCGTTAGCGACTGGTTCCGCGCACCACCGCGACCAGCTGCTGTTGTTAGCGCCACCGTCTTTGAAGGAGGTGACATTGTTGTAATGAAATAGAACACGTTTTTTTGTCACAGTGACCCACTAACAGGACATTCACAGCAGCCCGTGATAGACTAGAGTGTGTTGTGATGATGATGATGATGATGATGATGATGATGAAGAATATGTTGTTTGTCACCGCGACCGACTAATTCTTGTGGGGGTCCGCTCACTATCCCGACGGGCCGCTGTTCCGGCTAGCGTGGGCAGGTTTTTAGTTACTGAGGTAAGGTTACTGAGGTGATGATGAACCACAATCGTTTGGAGTGGACCAGGAGGAACCAGGACATCACGGCGTGCGGACAATCGGTCCGGCCGACGGCTAAGCAGCGTGAGGACCGGGACATCACGGTGCGTGATCGGGACATCGTGGTACGTTGACCAGGACGACTTGACGGCGACCCGCGAAGGAGCCGTATCACGGCGTTTGGAACCGAACCGGCCCGGCTCCGCGTCACCGTTTGGAAGAGCCTGCCCGCTTGGAGTTGATCGGCGTCTAGAGAACCGAACCGGCCCGGCACCGCGACGCCGCTTGGAGAAGACTGCCCGTTTGGAGTTGATCGGGGACGGGGAGAACCGGCCCGGCGACGCGGCGGCGGCACCGCAGCCAGCACGTTTGAGCCACTTACCCAGCGAACTATCACCGTTTGCCGTTTGGAGCAGTCTGCACCGTTGGAGTTGATTGAGCAGCGCTCAAACGGTGATCATGATGATGATGAGTAAAATGGATAGTCCCGCTGCTGTTGTAGCGCAGCGTCGCCATCTTTGATGGTGAAGTAGAAATTACAGCGACCCACTCGTTTGTTTGATGTGATGATGAAGCTGCAGAATAATGTAACGATAGGCAGGCAGACTAGAGTTGTTGGTGGGTGATGATCACAACACAAGTAGATAGTGTGTCACAAACACACACCCTGGCTGGCTTGCTTCAGTCCATTGGTTTCACTTCAGCAGGGGGTACACTAATCTGACAATGGCGCCATCGTGTGTAATAAAGGTGAAATTGACTAGCCTGGACCTTTTATATATACTCTATGGCCTGGACGCACTGAAAAGCATTTCGTCATAGCGAGTTATTATGAATTTCATATTTGAGCCATTTGAGCCATGGTTTAGCAATATTGTGGTTCATGGGAAGCATTTGTCTTTGTTTTTGGTCACATTACTTGTTGAATATGTGATTTCTGACTTATTTTTTATCACAGAAGCAACAAACTTTGTCACAAGATGGGTGAGAGTGTAATTAACCTAATTAAGTAATTAAGGCCAAACTCGGGAAACTCGGGGTTGGCACAGCGGTCTATTTGAAAACAAACTCGGGAAACTCGGGGTTGGCACCATATGTGTTAAGAGAGCATGTTGGAGAGAACCAATTAATATTCATATCTCCCATTATATACAATTCCTTGTTGCTATCTGATGCTCTGTCCACCATTTCACATACAGTGGTTAAGTACTGAGCATTTGAATCAGGTGGTCTGTAACAGCAACACATTAATATAGGTTTAATGTTAGGCAAATGGACTTGTAACCATAGAGCTTCAATGTCATCAATCATAAGGTCTTCCCTCATCTTTACTGGAATATCATTTAAAATATAAAAAGCTACACCCCCACCATAAATATTTCTGTCTTTCCTATAGATATTATACCCATTTACAATTAATGCCTTATCAAATGTTTCATCTACATGTGTCTCAGATATAGCAAGTATGTGAACATTGTTAGACATCAGCAATTCCTCAATTTCATGCACTTTATTACGAAGACTGCAGATATTAATATGTACAATCTTTAACCCCTTCCTAGGTAACTTTGTTAAAAGTGACATGGTTTATATGTATAAGACAGTGATTCACATTCCTAAAAATAATTCCTTCCTAATTTTGTTCAGTGTTACCTCCATCTCTTCGTGGCCGTGTTGGTGGGTGAGAGATAAGTTTGTCATAGCGGAGATAGGCAATGTCCCCCCTCTCCCTAGCAGCTCTCATGGCTGGCAACAGTTCCCTTCGTTTCTGCCGCACAGCCTCTGGAAAGTCTTCATTCAAATAGATGTTGGTACCTTTCAGTTGTTTTGACCTCTGCAGTACAGCCTCCCTGTCCTTAAACCTAAGGAATTTGACCACAATTGTACGTGGCCTGGTGTTAGTGGTGTCCTCAGTCGACGTCCTCGGTTTCCCAATTCTATGCACTCGCTCCAGACAGATTTCACTCTCGTCTAGATCTAGCTTCTCTTTAATCATTTGTCTCACTTTTTCTTCAGAGTCTGACCATTTTTCATTGGGAGACTCTGGAATGCCATCCACCACAATGTTATTTCGTCTGAGTTGGCTCTCTAGATAGTCTGATTTTGAATCTATTGTCTGTATAGTTTCAGACAATTTGTGGGTATCCTTTTCATTAGACCCCCCATCAGAGGAGAGCTCTTTGCAGGCCAATTTCAAATCATCCACCTCCTTTTGAGTGAATTGGAGGCTGGATTTTAGATCATGTACTTCCTTCATGAGTTCATCTACTCGCTGGTTTGCAGTATTCATGATTATTTGTGTAAAGTTTTTATAACTGGTTTCCTGTTGCTGCATTAGTTCTTTATAGTGCATTGTTTGCTGTTCAAGCATTTCACGCACCTGCTGCATAGAGACAAGGTCCTCATTTATGTTGCTCCTATTCCGAGTCGGCATGGTGGCTGGTTGCTCCTTTGCCTGGCCTGGTGGATAGCTTCTGCCTGGTGATGGCTTTCTACTGCCAGGTGGTGGTTGGCTACTCCTATAGGCCTGGCCTGGTAGCCAGCCGCTTGCTGCTGCCCGGTGGTGGTGGCTAGCTGCTTGCTGCTGCCCGGTGGTGGTGGCTGGCCTGGTGGCTAGCTGCTTGCTGCTGCCCGGTGGTGGTGGCTGGCCTGGTGGCTAGCTGCTTGCTGCTGCCCGATGGTGGTGGCTGGCCTGGTGGCTAGCTGCTTGCTGCTGCCCCGTGGTGGTGGCTGGCCTGGTGGCTAGCTGCTTGCTGCTGCCCGGTGGTGGTGGCTGGCCTGGTGGCTAGCTGCTTGCTGCTGAAATATAAATGTAAATGCCTCTGCCATTAACCAGAGTGTCAGAGTGTGTGTGCTGTGTGTGTCTCTGCCATTAACCAGAGTGTCAAAGTATGTGTGCTGTGTGTGTCTCTGCCATTAACCAGAGTGTCAGAATGTGGGTTGCTGCTGCCTTGGTGGTGGTGGCTGGCCTGGAAGCTAGCTGCTTGCTTCTGCCTGGTGACTGCCTGAACCAAAATAAACCATCACAAACACATAGATAACACATCTACACCTCACCTCACGTCAGCGGGGGTCCCCTCGACCACATCCCGATCATAAGGCACTGCTCGCGGCAGAGAGTAGATGTCCCCGACTCCCCCCGTGTCCTGGTCAAGCGACCAATGTCCTCTGTGTCGTGTCCGGAGGCTGATTTGACTACAAACTCCTCCATTCTCCATTCGCGTCGGTAAAACTTATAAGACATCCTCGTCAAGCGTTAGCCTTGTCTTCTCCGTGTCTGCTCGAGCTGTCCGAAACAGGTGGATCCCACCGGGAACAGTGGAGTAAGAAAAGCAATCGCGACGACTCATTGAAAGTACGTTGTTTTGTTTTCATCCATTCCTAAAGTTGTCCTTCCCCCACACAGCATGTCGGCGTGCGTGCATGCAAGCGCAATTTCCCATATCAATATTGAGTCTTCCCCTGGATAGCTTAATGAATAGGGCCCCGTGAAATGTTTCCAAATGGAGGCGCATTTTGCTTTTGGGAAGTTTTTTTGCCTCACAATTGGGGATGGGGCAAAATAGTGGGGCAGCTGACTTCGTGGTCTGAAACGAAGGTAAACAGTGCATTAAAAAGTGCAATGTCCCTTTAGCGTATAGGACAATCCATAGTTAGGTGACAATTTGTGGTGCACGCACGCACGCACACACAGACACACATACACACACAGAGAGACAGTGAATACAGACCTCTGTCACACAGTTTTTGGGGGCCTTGACGTGCAGTTTGTTGGGCTCCACCTGCGAGATTAAACAAAGAAAGTCAGACAACCAGACAGTCAGATGGACACACGCAACACACACACACACACACACACACACACACACACACACACACACACACACACACACAGACAGTGAATACAGGCCTCTTCATTGCAGAGTTTGAGGGCCTCGACCTTCTGTCCATTGGGCACCACCTGCAAGATTAAACAAGGACAGTCAGACAACCAGACAGTGAGATGGAAACATACAATACACACACACGCACACAAGCACGCACGCACGCACGCACACAGTGTATACAGATCTCTATCACACAGTGTTTGGTGGCTTTCCAAAATCGTGATTACCGTACAATGAGGAAAAACTGAGAAACAACAAGGGATACAGTCAGTTGTAAAGTAAGCGTGTCAGACAGACAAGACAGACAGACAGACAGACAGACAGACAGATGTACAGACCTTTCCCCTTGGGCTATCCTGTGCCAGCGAGGCTCGTAACAGTGTCCTCCACTTGAGGGCTTGGTCCCTGGCCAGCTGCAACTCCTCCTTGTACTCCCTCAGTGTAGGCCTCAGGCGGCGGCAGCTTTGGCAGGGACTGGAGGATGGGGAGGACTCTCTGGGGGACGCTCGGGGCCTTCTAGGGGACTGTGTTTGACCTCTGGGGGGGGTTGAATTTCCCCCAGAGGCTCCGGCCTCGTCCTGGGACCCTGGGGCCTCTGTCCTCCAAATCAAATGTAGACGCGACAGGTACTTGGGGGTCAGTGACCCGCAGCGCTGCCAGGAGCCTCTTCACCTCCAGCCAGGGGGCAAGATGTGTGAGGCTCCTGGCACGGCGGGCCTGCTCCATCGGGTCTCCCTCACTCTTGGCATGGAGCTCAAGGTGCCTGCTGAGTTTCTTCTGTGGTTTCCCACAGCTGGCCAGGGGGTAGTTGTTCTTTTCTATATAAATCCTCCCCCTGGCCAGCTAATGGAAAACCAAATGTTCCTCTGCGTTCAGCACCTTTTGGGTTTTCTTCAGGTGCATCTTTATGTCGCCCTTCAACTCCCCACACCCAGGAAAGGGGCTCACCGATTTCCCGGGTGCTTTCCTATTCGACCCAGAACAATCTGCCTCTGTTTCTTCCCCATGTTGTTGACGTCGGTGTAATGCTTGGGGAAACCAAAAATCTGCTCTATTTCGGTTAGCCATCCTCTTTGGGCCTCAGCTTGTTCAGGATCCTTTTGAACTCAAAGAAGAGAAGACCCGTTCCCCCATACAAGCCGTATCTGTGAGGGTTGACTGTGCAGAGGTCATTACAGGGACTTCCTCCTATCAGTAGGTCAAATGGACCCCGTTATGCCAACTCTCTGCTGGTGATGTTGCACAAGTCGCCCACATACTGTGATTGAAGAACAGTGTTGCTGCATATTCATCTTACTCTTTTTCTTTTGGCGAACTTTTTTTTTTGGCGAACTCCTGTTTTTTTCAGGGCTGGGGTCGCTTCTTCCTCTTCACTGCTTTTCTCTCCAGAGAGGACCAGGAGGTGGCATCAACAGGTGGTGCTACAGGCACTGGGAGCACCACCACCCGGAATGTGCATGGCGTGGTAGCAGGGTGGTATGGCAGTGTGATGGATGTGGTATGGCAGTGTGATGGATGTGGTAGCAGGGTGGTATGGCAGTGCGATGGATGTGGTAGCAGGGTGGTATGGCAGTGGCCTGGGTGAAGGTTTGTAGGTCCTCGATAGGAGTGTCTTCTCCATAACTTAATTCTTCCTCCTCAGGGTCATCATCATCCTCTTCCTCCTCACTCTCTGGCTTCTTTGCTGCCTTGCCATTTTTCACAGCTTTGACTGGAGCTGTGTTGCTTTTTGGGGTTCTGGAGCCTCTCCTCTGCACTGCTTTCCTCTGAGCTTTATCCTTAGACCATCAACATCTTCTACGATGGCCTAGGTTGTTTAAAGAGAACATAATAATATGTTCAAATGAAACAGAATAATAAGAGAATATACACACAGGGTGATTGAAGAACAGTGTTGCTGCATATTCATCTTGTGGAGTACGCTTGGCAAACTCCTTGGTCCAGTTGGTGATGAGGGACGTGGACATGATGAGGAGCGTGTGTGTGGCGTGCAGGTCGTAGCAGCCCTCTGTAGTTGTTCTGCAGAGCCTGGCACTCAGGGAAATAGTCGGTGGTGACTGGTGAGAGGCAGGCAGGCCGGGTTGGTGACAGATAAACGGGGCACTGTTCGAGGCGGTTTAAATTTGAGTTTATTTTACATCCTCATTAGATGTTACTTATTGCAACAACCATTTCTTGCTGGGGTCCACACAGATAATATAGGCCTACATACAAAGCTGCATTTATGTGATATATATGGCAACCAGTAAGACTCCCTAATCGGGACACAAATATCACAGCCTCCACCTCTCACGTCATACGGGCAGCCATAGTTACACCTGGAATGTTGAATCTCCATATATGGAGATAACCTATCCATCACACAAAGTCTGACCTCACCAGCCCATACCTGGGCATGGACGACTTATATCTCCATATACGGAGATGGCCATATATGGAGATACGATGACATCACAGAGTCCACAGCTGATGATGTGGCGTGATGTCATACAATACACAAACAAGCCCTATATAAAGGGGCAATTCTCACCAGGGAAGAGAGCATTCCCCACTAGCTGAGTATCTTAAGATGGTTGGATGTGATGATAAGCCACAAATAGGCCAAAAGTTTGTTTTACCAATTATCAAGACATACGGGCAGTTGACAGTTTGCCATTGTTACTCATTGAAGTTGAATCTCCATCTGAATCCCTTTTATGCCCATATATGGAGATCCCTGCTCTGAGTATCTGACATCACTAATCCCTTTTATGCCCATATATGGAGATCCCTGCTCTGAGTATCTGACATCACTAATCCCTTTTATGCCCATATACAGTATGGAGATCCCTAACAGAATCCATTTTATGCCCATATATGGAGATACCTGCTCTGAGTATCTGACATCACTGTGATGTCACCTGTTTATGCCTAAATATGGAGATCCCTGCTCTGAGTATCTGACATCACTGCGATCTCACCTGTGATGTCATAGTGACACATCACCTCAGTATCTGTGATGTCACAGTGACACATCACCTCAGTATCAGGCGTTACACCTATACATTGAGCAGGGCAAAGGTGTGACGTGTGTGACGGACGGACGGACGGACGGACGGACGGTGGAGGTTTTCATACTAAACTGCGACCTTACGGTCGCAATGAACATAATTATTTGATACATTTGTTTACAAATGAAGCATTTTTAATTAATTGAAAATGATTTCATGATCTCACCACATCGAAACCACTGTAACCATGTTAATTTATACAAATATGGTTATTGCGATCCATTTCCCAAAGCTCTCCAGAAGCTCTGGTGAAAAGGAATTTTTTTGGAAACCTCTGTGTGGTCCGTTCATGAGATGTAGCCCTCTATCAGAGAGTAGGAGAAGAAACGGATGTGGAATTTAGGCTCATGTTTATTCCGATTCTGTACGTCCACTGGATAAGAGCATCTGCTATATATTTAAATGTATTGTAACTATAACTAAGTACCGGACTGTATGGCAAGAAACATATTTGATTGGCCAACGTGTAGATTTCAAGTTTGTCACAATATTCAATCACTACTTTACATCCTCATTAACCAGGTTCTTGTATGCAAATATGGTTTAAACAAGCTAACAATGTTGTTGATCAGGAGTGTTTTTACTTATATCTAGTGACCGTGCACATGCATCGCGCATCGTGCGCGATGGACATGCTGCAAGCACATGAAAAGGTGGTTTTAAAGACAGAAGCTAAGCCCTCACCAGTGCCGGTGGCCTGGTGGGGGCCAAATGTAATGTGACACACATGCCAAAAAGACAAGGTCACTTTGACATGCATTAACAACATTGGAAACAAAAAGGCAGACAGACAGACAGACAGACAGACAGACATACCTCTTCTCTGTTGGCCTGAGCAATGAGGTTACGAAGTCTCTGCTTGTATTTCTCCTTTTTGGCCCTCTCCTGCGCCAACATCTCCTTGAACACCTTGCATTGGTCACATCTCGGGGAACTGGCCTGGCCTCCTGATGGGGCTCCTGATCCTCCGGCCTCTGCGGCCTCTGCAGAGGGGGGTCCATCCTCATCAAGGTCAATAGTGCTCATCAGCGAGTAGGCTTCGCTCGAGTTCCTCAATTCGGCAATCAGCCTCTAGGCCCCCCGCCACTCGGCAATTATGTCGTAGCTGTCCTTTATCTGCTGCTGCCTCTCAGGGTCAGTTGAAACTTTGGCATGCAGGTTCAAGTGGCGTCTCAGTTTCTCACCCCTTTTACCACAGGATGGCATTGCAAGGGCATGTATCTACATTATGAGAGTCCTAATCTCTTCAGCACATTGACAGGAAATAAAGAGGGATAAATATAAAGTATGGTTGGTTGTGGTTAGTAAGGGCATCTCTGTTGTTGTCATGTCCTCGTTTTCTGTCCCAGTGCTGTCCTCTCTAGGTTCTTCCCTATGCTGCAACTCATCATCATCAACGCAGTCTTTTAGTGGCATACACCAATTCTCTGTTCACAAAGAGCCCTGGAATTTCTCTTTAGAAGTTTAGAACATCAAAATTACCCAGTATATACAGGAAGTTGTCTAATGATTCCAGGTGCAACCAACCCTGCCTGGGGCTTCAGTGTAGTAAGAGATGCAGGGCGTGGTGGGCCTGGAGGGGAGCTTGTGCTGAAACTGGACGATGACCCGGTGGGTGCTGAAGATTGAGCACAGGCACCTTTGGTGAAAACATTCCAGCTGCTAGGTATGATGATGGTATGTTGTCCAAGTTTCTCAACTGTAGAGTAGGGCATTCCAGAATTAGACTAGTAGGAAGAAGGGCCTTTCATGCACCCCCCGAAAATATATTTCTAATCTCCCTTATTCGAAAAAAATGTGCTATGTCCCTACTACCCCAAAACCTCCCTTTTGGTAAATGGCTCTGGTGAAATTGTGTAAGCCAAATATTAATTAACTAAACTTACATAAATACCCAGCGAACATTTTATAATGGGGCCCATATGGGTTTATATGGGCAAAGTGGGCATGGGCTGACCCGTGTTTTGAACACGGGCTCCACTTGGGGCTCATATGTGGCAGCCCACCTAGTCATACAGGGGTTTCTAACTGGGTATTGAATGGGCGCCATGTAGGCAAATTTATATCAGGCCCATGTGGGTTTGCCTATATAGGCTTGAACTGGGATAAGAATGGGCCTTAAGTGGGTTCTACCTGGGCTAAAGATATGGGCCCCAATATAGGGTTGGATGGGCAAAGTGGGCATGGGCTGACCCGTGTTTTGAACACGGGCTCCACTTGGGGCTCATGTGTGGCAGCCCACCTAGTCTTACAGGGGTTTCTAACTGGGTATTGGATGGGCACCATGTAGGCAATTTTATATCAGGCCCATGTGGGCACCACCTTTGTTTGCCTGTATAGGCTGGAACTGGGATAAGAATGGGCCTCAAGTGGGTTCTACCTAGGCTTGCCTGAGGTTCCTGCTGTGCCTTTAGAGGGGTCCAAATAGGGAGTTGCATCTCCAACCCATCTATGTCGCACTTGTGTTAGCCCACATTGTTGTAAGTGGGTTATAGCTGGGTACGGAGTGGGATCCATATAGGCAATTGCATATCAGCCCTAAATGGGTTTGACATAAGATTGCCTATAATACCCCACTTCTGACCTAGTCAGAACCGACTTACAACAATGTGGGCAAACACAAGTGAGGCCTAGATGGTTTGGATATACAACTGCCCATGTAGTCCTCAGCTCTGTTTGCTTGAAGTGGGATCTAGGCCTTGAGTGTAGTCCAACTGGGCAATTTTGACACCCTTGTAGATCCCACTTCCAGCCACCCAGATGAGTTGGTCCTGGAGGGAATTAAATGGGAGAATTTAGCAGTAGATGACCCATTTTTAACTGCTGCAAAAAATGTCTAAAGTTTAGCAACTTTAAGTTTTAACAGGGTGAAAATACCATATCAGACAATATCCTTCAGAACATTTATTTTCATTCAGGAATAAAAAACTTGCAAAATGTAAACAAAACAAAAATTTCACAATGTAAACATTAACACTACCGCCGCCACCAGTGTCATTTTAACAGGGTGAAAATATCATATCAGACAATATCCTTCAGAACATTTATTTTCATTCAGGAATAAAAAACTTGCAAAATGTAAACAAAACAAAAATTTCACAATGTAAACATTAACACTACCGCCGCCACCAGTGTCATGTGCCGTTCGTCACTTCTGAGAAGGAAGCGCCAGCCTTATTGGGCTAATCGGGCGGAAATCCCGATCCACACGACCACACATGGGTCACAAATTTGATACAACCAGGCCCTATTTTTATGTTTAGGACATAAGAAACATGATCCTGGTGTTTGTGTTCAATATGTGTTTTTAGAAATGTTAGTCTAAACTTCCTCTTGTGTGCCAGAGGAATCATCATGACATCACCACACTTCCTGACAACATATTGCTGACTACATGCAACCTCTCTCAGTTAGAACAGTGTTGCCAGATCTTGAGAAATAACCAACCAGGTCTATGAAAACATAAGCATTTCAAACCTGTACATCAGTTGCCTGTTGGAAAATAGGCAATCTACAAGCTCACAAGCTTGTAGATCTGCTGAGGAGTTGGGAAGAGTTGTAGTCAGGAAGAGAAGTGTGGTGATGTCATGATGATGCTTGTACGCAAGAGGAAGTTTAGACTAAAACACTGATTGAAAACAAAAAACACCAGGATCATGTTTCTTAGGTCCTAAACATCATTAAAGTCCCACTCCACTAAAAATATATTTTTGTTTTTGATATGTTTATGAAGTTTATCTATGACAATGTTGTTTTTTTTTTCCTACTGAGTGAGACTTTAAAATAGGACCTGGTTGCATCAAGGGTTAAGTGTCCCTTTAAGCGGAGTGCTAATATGTGATTTGTGGAAAAACTTCAAGTTTCAAACGCCATCATTTAAGTATATGAAATATCTGTAATAAAATAACAAAAAATTATTCTAAGGCAACATGTCATGCACCGGAAATAGGTAATCTACAAGCTAAAAATAGTGTGTCTCAGCGCTACGTCTTAGCTTGAAGAATGTCTACTTTCGTTTAATTCAATTAGATCCAAATTTTAACATTTTCATACATGAAATAATAAAATAGCAAAAACGTCTTCTATGGCAACATATCATCCACCGGAAATAGGTAATCTACAAGCTAACAATAGTGTGTCTCAGCGCTACGTCTTAGCTTGAAGGTTGTCTACTTTCGTTGAATTCAATTGGATCTAAAGAATGAAATGAGTTTGCCTAGGTGCTGGCAGGTGCATTGTCAGGTGTTGTGTTTACGCCCTGTGTGCTGCTGTTTTCGAGGGAAGCCCTCGCTGCCCTTCTTCCCCCTCTGTCACGAGCGCCGGTGAACCAGGCTCCCAGGGCCACCTCTGCTCTTTTCTGGTTCACATCCTGAGTGATGCTGTGCTTCTTCAGAGCCCCTAAAAATAAGAGACAAGAAGCCAACTTAGTAAAAAAAAGTGTTTTGAATAGTACATTAGACATAAGTGCAATCAAAAGTTGTATTGTGACTGCAGGGGGGCATCTAAGTGTAGAACTCAGGGAACTGTGTCTGTCTTTGTCTGTGTGTGTCACCAAGCATCAGATTCATGTATTTAGTGCGCAGGCAGCATTGTGATGTCAGACCATGCCGATTTGTGCTAACCTGACTCTGCCAGATCGAAGATGGGGTTCCACATTAGTTTCTCCCTGAATCTTCGATCTGGAATCTCACCAGGGAACAAGCTGACTGTCAATCACCGTGTGTAGGCGTGCTACTCAAACCAATCATATTGACGTGACGACATGACATAGTGCCAGCAGAAAGTAAAAAAAAAAAAAACACAACCACCAGCAAACTAGGGCTGTGAATCTTTGGGTCTTGCAAGATTCGATTCAAGATCGATTCTTGGGGTCACGATTCAGGGCTGTGTAGCCTAAGGGTCAATTTAGACCCCTAAAGGAACCCAGAGAGTCCCTGGAATCCATTGAGCAAATGCCAGCTCGGGAGTGGACCGAGACATCATAAAACAAAAATAAAGCGGTCGTTTAAACACATTCAAGTTGTCATACGAATGCAGTGCTTCTCAAACTTTTAAACCCCACGGTCTTTCCCTTGTCTCTGACAGTGTCTAACTAGAAGGAACCAAATACACCCGCCAGGGTCCGTTTGTACACTGTCAGAGTTACAGATGTGTAAATGACCACTTTGCATGAACACCTAACGTTTCTACGTTGATGTGACTCCTCATTACCTTATTTACATTTACTTATAACAGCCGCATCTCTATAAAAGAAAAGCCACGCAAATGGGAAAGTTAAGCTCCTTTCGGAATCCTTGAAGTTCACTACACTCTCTCTGTTTGGTCATGGACTTAACAAAAGTAACATCGCTAAATGTTGCTCAGATGTTTCTAAAGATACAGCCAACATACATTCCACACTGTGGAAACGGTGCGCGCGAGTGGCGAGACAACTTCACACCTAATAACAAAAGAAGCTGTCTTATGCAAAGTGGTCATTTGGCTCGAATTACTTGTGAATATGGGGGCGCATCATGATCCGTGCGTCCTATTGTGAACGCATGTGCGTTCCGTGCCGTTCTTTGCGCATGCATGTGAAGAAAAAAGAAAAAACAAAACAGTTGGAACAGTTATCCAAGCACGCCTCTCTCTCTCTCTCTATCGCTCTCTCTCACTTTGTGTGTGTGTGTGTGTGTGTGTGCGTGCGTGCGTGCGTGCGTGCGTGCGTGCGTGTGTGTGTGTGTGCGCACGTACGTGCATGGACGCGGTCCACAAAGTGGGGTCCTTGAGGGAGTCCCAGGGGGTACCCAGCTAAATGATGGATATTAGGATCCAAATGGACACTTATTTGTTTGTAACTCTGAGAGCATACAAATGGAACAAATGGACCCTTGTACACTTCTCAGAGTTAAATTAACAATGATTTTACTAAAGACACAAACTGGAGTTCCAGAATCAGAAATGCCATTAAATGGGGATCCATATTTAATGCATGTCAAACTTGGGGCCATAGCAATATAATGGTTGAGAATCGCTGCTAGAGCCATGGGGGTCCCTGTGGCAATGTGGCTTATCTTTTCAAATGGGGGTCCGCGGGTTAATAAGTGTCAATTTGGCGCTCCTTGGCATGAAAAAGTTTGAGAACCCCTTCCTTTTAGTTCACACTTTAACAAAGTTTACATAGAGACACACCACCACCAGCATTCATTAACATAGGAATGAGATGCTAGTTGCATATCAATTGTACTGCTAAAACTACTGTCTTGAAAACCACTGGGTTCTCAAAGTCCAACAGCACAGCACAGTATAGTACACTACCCTAAGGCAGGGGTTCCCAAAATGTGGGTCGCGACCCCCAAAAGGGCGGTTAGGTGACCACTGGGTTCTCAAAGCACAAGAAACCATACCGTTTGTGACCACTGGGTTCTCAAAGTCCAACAGCACAGTATAGTACACTACCCTAAGGCAGGGGTTCCCAAAATGTGGGTCGCGACCCCCAAAAGGGCGGTTAGGTGACCACTGGGTTCTCAAAGCACAAGAAACCATACCGTTTGTGACCACTGGGTTCTCAAAGTCCAACAGCACAGTATAGTACACTACCCTAAGGCAGGGGTTCCCAAAATGTGGGTCGCGACCCCCAAAAGGGCGGTTAGGTGACCACTGGGTTCTCAAAGCACAAGAAACCATACCGTTTGTGACCACTGGGTTCTCAAAGTCCAACAGCACAGTATAGTACACTACCCTAAGGCAGGGGTTCCCAAAGTATGGGTCGCGACCCCCAAAAGGGCCGTTAGGTGACCACTGGGTTCTCACAGCACAAGAAACAATACCGTTTGTGACCACTGGGTTCTCAAAGTCCAACAGCACAGTATATTACACTAACCTAAGGCAGGGGTTCCCAAAGTGTGGATCGCGACCCCCAAAATGGCCGTTAGGGCCTAAGGTATGGCCAATAAAGGCACTGGTCAGTTCACATGGGTGTGATTTTATTAGATGGAGTGGAATCTCTGCCCTGTACAATGAAACAACTCCTTGCCGCATGTCTCCCCTTATATCCCTCTCCCTTCCCGGTCAACCTACTGTACTATCAAATAAAGGCAAAAACAGCCCATTGAATACACATATATGTTGGCTTAGTGACCTGGGCAGCTCCTGTGCATGGCAAATATCAGTTGCTGAGTTACTGCATTACCGTCTCTCTCATCTCCCTCTCAATGTCCTGTCCACTATACACTATATGAATAAAGACAAAGCCTCCAAAACATCTTCAGTTTCAATGAGCAATTAAAAAGCTTACCATATAAAACATCAAAAAGAGGCAGGTTACGGAACTTCTTCTTCCCACGCAATCCTTGGACGTTGTACTCAAGGGCCAGGTCTGTGGACAGGAGGAATCCCATCATCCTCCTAATACACTCCTCCAGCGAGGACCCACCAATGTCTGCAACCATGGCAACCTAAGTATGACAAACATCACAGGAAGAAAATTGTTTTTAATCCTTTCAGGCCTGATTTCGATTCAAAAATGTCTTCTGAACCCCAACTGTTTATGTCACCGTTTCTCAAAAAAAAAAAAAAAAATCATTTCAGGAGCCTCAAAATTATATGTTATTTGGCCGCAGGACTGCCCTCTGAAAATATGTTGTTTTAGTGACCCACCCAAAAGTAGACACTCGAGTTAAAACCGTATTCCCTGAAGAAAATCCAAAGACATTTCCTCGATTTAAAACAAATAGCAGACCTACAAGTTCGTAGCGCGGCACTCTGCTTGTAGATCTGCCTTTTCAACAGCTAAAGAGTAAAATAGTGGTTAAGGTGCTTAAAAGCAAAAGTTACAAAATGTGTGTCAGGCCTGAATGGGTTTTAATAATCAGCTAATATCAATGCCCTTTCCATTGTGTTAATGGCAAGATCCTGACAGACTACTATTATTAAAATGTGATGTGAATAAAATGTGTAAAATACAAGAACACATAGTGGAGTGAATGAGAAAACATACAACTGCGGCCTTGAAGTCTGAGTTCCCAAGCTTGGAGTTCATGGCCTCCACCTCCTGGAAAGACTTCAATGGGAAAACCGCTCCCTCGGGCGCCTCTGGCAGTGTGGTGGCGGGATTGTGCTTTAGCTGGATCATGATATTGTTGAGCATTTTGCCATGGATCTTCTGGTTGGCTTTGACTTCCTCCAGTTGTCTAACCAACTGGAGGTACATGTGCTCTCCAATTGTAGCGCTGGATGTGCTGGTTGACGGGCTGGTAAGGTTGGCAGGGGTTGCAGTCGTGGGGAGACGTTTAGTGCTGGATGTGCTGGTTGACGGGCTGGTAAGAGTGGCAGGGGTTGCAGTCGTGGGGAGACGTCTCATCTGTGGAGCACTTTCTCTTAGGGTGGTTATGGGATGGCTCTGCCTTTGGTTGACACTCGGGGTTTCAGAGGGTAGAACTTCTTGGCAATGTGGCAATGTGGTAATGTGGTCGACGAGCAGTGTTCCAGTGGGGTGGCTTGTAGGTGGCTCTGAGTCGCTAGAAGGCGAGAATCCTCTAGGAGTGGGTGTCCAACTTGGGTCTGGGGTTCCTACACATACATTTATAGTTCAACTCATCATCTGTTTGTTAAAGAATCAAAATAAAAACATAATGAAATTCAATACAGAAACATGTCTATGTCTGGGCTCAGTGTGGGCTAAGTGGGCATGGGTTTTAGAACTGGGCACATGTCTGGTCTCAGTGTGAGCTAAGTGGGCATGGGTTAGAACTGGGCACATATGTCTGGGTCTCGTATGGATTCTAAGGGCCATGTGGTTAGTAGCTTGGGAAAATATTGGACAGAGGCTAAACTTCATTGCCAACCCCTGCTTTACACACCTTCGTCACAACTGATGCTGTAACTGCTGGTCGGACTGGGGCTCCTCGGTCTCTTTCGAAGTGGGAATTTCCCTCGCTTTTCGACACGGGGAGGTGTAGGTGGCACTACATCTTCAGGATGAAGCACAGGCGGCTCTTCATCACTCGATAACATCTCCCTCCGTTTGTGTGATGGCCTACATTCAATTAAAACACAGCAAGCATAAAGAAGAAAACAACGTTAAAGGACAACTTATTTGCTATGGCCCTTATAGACCCCAGTAAGTTAGTAAATAAAAACTAGATCAGGAGACCTGGTTATGCCAGACCCAGAATGGAAAAAACAAGAACAAAAACCAGGACAGACCGAAGAAATGGACAAGAATGGACAAGAACAAAAACCAAAACCGACCGACCGTCAGACCGACAAATCTGGCGGTGCCCGAAGGGCCATTGGTGGATAATTATGATGTCATACTTATGTCATTCCAATTGTCGAATATGATTGGGCAGAAAGAGAGAGGACAAGAAAAAGAGAGGAGAAAAACCAGAAAGACCGACAGACAGACGGACCGACCGACCGACCGACAAAGCCTCTCCTAGGCCTGACCCCCTGTGTCTGGCAATAAGTTCCCCGCCTTATTTTGTAAAACAAGACACATTTAGCCTCTTGTACGATTGCCCACACCCCCTGTACACCCCCTGTACAAACAGCATTTTGGCCACACTAAATGGCTAAAATTAAAGAAAGCAACAAATGAAATAATTTTAATACTAATTTTAACACTCGATCATGTGCTAAATACACTGTAAAACATGAGCTAAGAGTGTAAAAAAGAAAGAAAAAAAGAAAAAAAAATAGTCCTTTTAGCAGTAGTTCTCAAAATGGGGTCCGGGGACCCACATGGACTTGTGTGGGTGTCCCAGAGCACTGGTTCCCAAACGCATTAAAAACAAATTGCCATAATCATTTATTTTCTTAATAAATGAATAAATGTATGAAAATAGACGATCTGCATAGAAGCTGACAACGTTGCGTGAAGCATTACGTTGTGGTCAAAATGTGGTGGAAACAGAGCTATACTTCCTAAACCAGACCTCTATACGAAGAGATCAGAGAAACATACTTTCCACGGATTACATTTAGGTGACTTACTTCCTGTGTCGCTTCTGGGTTGTTTCAGACTCCGTTTCTATGCTGGATGACGCCTCTGCCCTCCTAAGTTTTGGACGAGCTGCTTCGTATGTGTCTTAGAAGAAAAGAAAAGAAAACAGAGGAAGGGGACATTAAACCATTGATTTTCAAAGTGGGTTACTTTAGGATGGTCTAAATCATACATGGGCAACTGGAGGCCACATACCTCCACATAATGCTGTTAATATCAGAATACTAAGATATTATTGATTTCAGCTGTTGACAATTCCAAATATTCAAACATGACCCAGTTATGTCTATATACGTAGCCAATGACTAGTGTTAGTGTCTCATTTATGCCCAACAAATTTTAATTTAAGTTCATTAAGTTAAGTTTAACTAAATACCTTTTGAAAGTAAATCAGTTATTTTTCAGCATTACAATTAAAAATAAATAAATAACAGCATTACAATTTAAATTAGCAAAAATAGCCGATCTACAAGCTAAAAAAGCTGCAACGCATTTTGAGCTAGTAGATCGGCTATTTTTGCCATTTAGTGACAGAATGTGGCCCTCTGGAGCGAGAGTGGAAACATAGTGGCCCTCTCCATCATCGAAGTTGCCCACCCCTGTTCTAAATTGACAATTCTGTAACTAAGTGTACAGATGGAACCAAAATACAGAGTTTAGAGGAGCCCTTAAAATGTAAAAGTTTGAGAACCACTATATTAAGTATTAACCACTTAAACCCCAGCATCGGTGTGTGGGGAAAGCTTCCACTGACAATAGCAGAACGATAAGGTTGTCTATTGTCGCCTTAAGCCCTAAGGGACTCTGGATATAAAGGGGTTAAAGCCTATTCTTCTAAGTTCAAGATTGATTACCTGCAGTTCCAAGTATTTTAATGGGACATCTCATCCACGAAGGGTCTGGTGGCACCTCCTGTTTGGCTGCTTTAGTGATTGAGCCGTTCAATCCCACAGGCCAATAGGTCACGCTCCGGTCTTCTGCGGTCACCCAGCAGGAGGGGATGATGTCCACCATCTTTTTCCCATCGTTGGAGACCTCCTCCGGGAACTCTACGATATAAAATCGCTTGGGCATTCTGCAAAGTTTACAGTTCATTGGTCATGCAGCTGATTAAAAGACACACTTCCTCCGTCCAGCAGAGGAAGCAGGATTTGTTTCTCTGTTAATGCAGTCAGTTCCACAGAACACAGCTCTTCTGAGAGGTCCGTTACTCTTGTGATTCCAACAAAGGTTGAATTGGCAGGGTATTTCCCAAAGCTACAATGTTTCTTATAAAATTGGCAAACTGCGTACAACTCTCCTCCAATCAATTCGACGATGTTCCTTACTATTGCAACTTTCCCATCAACACTGTAGCAGTTGCTACCATGTGAGCAGGAGATCAGCCGACCGTCCTGAATGTACTTCTTGTACTGCATGATAGCGGTTACATGACGAATAGTTGGGCCACTTAAATGTGGCTGCTGTGGGCCATTGCTTCTTTCCTTTTGTTCTTGAGAGAGAGGTCTATTTCTTTCTGCTATGCGCCGCACGAGTTGCTGAACAGGTCCTTGTGGCCTTCTTAGTAACTTGGGTAATGTCCCCAGATGATTTTCGAACAGGAAACAGGACACCGTGTCCAAGGCCCCAAACCTCTTAGCGTCATCCGCCAGATGTATGAGGGAATGGGTATTATAGACTACCTCCTCTTTCCCATAAATGTTAGCAAAGTTGTTCACGTAACATTTTAAAAGTTTTAAAAGTTTGTCTGCATAGTCACAATGCTCAGAGCACAGAGATGGACTGAGAAGAATTCTCATTGCAATAGACAAAAGCATGAAGTTCTGGTAAAACCGTTCAGGAAGCCGTCCTTTCAGCACCACTGGGCCTGTGTATAATAAAAACTGACGAAATTCAGTCGCCTTCCATAGCTTGAATTCATAAAGTGACCGTGGCTTTCGTGAAAAGTTACTCGGGATATATTTTCTGATAGATTCAAGGTGGCTAGAGATAACTTGGATGGTGACTGCTGAAAGCCTGCACTTTTTAGGCCCCTGAATCCACAAACCTATGACTCTTCTAACATTTCCCAGGCACACCAAGTGCATGTAATCGAGTACGAAGCTCGAAACCATTTTGATCCCTAGCTCTTGCAAAGGTGACTCGCCATGGTGATGACCTTCATCGCACCTACTTTCAAATGATGAGTCTGTCCTAAGTGCTTTTTCCAAGTCTGGAAGAACAACCTTACCATTTAGGTGAATTCCGTGCTCTATGCAGCGCTCACAGGAACTATAACCTGCATGGCCCTTAATACATTTTAAAAAAGCGCGGGCAGGCGCATCACAGATGAACGCATCTGGAAGGGAAACATTGTAGTGTTTTCCATTGTACTCTAAACCCTCTCGAGTTACTTTTTTCAGGTCTTCTATAAAGTCCTTCAAATATTCACCTAAGGAAGGAGGCTTTGAGGGGCCCGCATACATACCAATCATAAATACATTAGAAGTCGGTATTTCTTTGATCTTGGCCAATATAGGCCATAACTCACTTTTAGTGCTTTTCGAGAGGGATAAGCCATCAATGTTTACACGCATGGTTAGTGTGTCTAATTCAAGAGGTGGTTGTCGAGACAGCTCTGAAATAATAGCGTTTGAGATTCCAAGATAGTAATAGCTACCCATTTTGCCCATTTCTTTGACATCACATGTTTTTAAGGTTGACAGAAGGGTTCTTGGGTCACTGGGTAAGTCCAGACCACACTGCCTTAAAATAGTCAATAGTTCTGATAAACTTCTATGTGAAATATTGCTTTTTGCAGCCCAAGAAGCTATTTTCTCTTTAACCTCACAACACTGATCAGATCCTTCTACAGTTTCTGAATTAGTCTGAATAGCTTCGCTGTGGTCATCACGAACAGGCTCTGTATCAGATTCTTGGTGTCTTTCCTCAGAATCTGAGATTTGTGTACTTTCCTCCGTAAATGTATCGTGGACACTTTCTGGCTGTAAATCAGAGTCATTGTCAAGATTTCCAAAGCGCTGACTGTCCGCTGTATCACAAAGCATGTGTGACACCAATTGTTCATTTTGATTCGCAAAACTGTTCTCATTCTCAAGACTGTCCACTTCGAATGCAACTGAAGCCTGCTCCTGATTAGTTGAAGAATCTTTGGTAACACTTTATATTAAGGATGCCTTTATAATGCATTATAATGCATTATAAGCTCATTTATAATGCATTATAACACGCTTATAAGGCATTATAACACTCGTTATAAATGTTTATAATCATGTATAACAGCTTATAACAGTTTATAATCACGTTTATAACGCATTATTAAGTGCTGGTTATAATGCGTTATAATGCAAAGTGTAACAGCACATTATAACTACCATAACTTACTTAGTTATAAAGGCACATAGTGAAGTGCTATAATGTGTCATAATGCATTATAACCAATGTGTTTATTAAATATAATAATCACCTATAATATGCTATAGCATGACTTTGAGACCTTTAAGTAAAGTGACGACATTTATTAGCGGTTATTAGCAATTGTATCATACTATAATACCTTATAGCACAACATAGTGACCTTTAAGTAAAGTGACAACATTAATGAATGGTTATTAGCAATTGTATCCTACTATAATACCTTATAGCACAACATAGTGACCTTTAAGTAAAGTGACAACATGAATTAAAGGTTATTAGCAATTGTATCATACTATAATACCGTATAGCACAACATAGTGACCTTTAAGTAAAGTGACAGAATTATTTAATGGTTATTAGCAGTTGTATATAGTATAATACCCTATAGCATTACTTTTACTTTAAAGCCATACTGTGTAAGATGCCCAACTAGTGGTCATTAGCCCTATAGCAAACCGCGGTCGCGTCCGCGTCTTTCGGACGTTTTTCGTACCTTCAGACCCCCGCGTCTGCCTCCACCTCGCTGAGATCTATCTTTTAAGGGGTCCCTTGTTCCTGTGCGTTCAGTAATTCCAGAGATACGGACTCCTTCACCCTGCCTGGTAGGCGAAATTACCTAGAGAAGGGATGGTACAAACGGGCGACAACAAATATGGCTGCCATAGCGACCCCACTTCAAGATGCGCTGTGATTGGCCGGCAGTTGTATAACCCTCGCTGTGATTGGCCGGTAGTGTGATGACGCAATTTTGGCGCGAGATCCGGTCCACGGCAAGGATCTCAGTTTACATACAGAGAAGGCTTTACAGGCTGAAATTCACGGCGCGGATCTTCTAAAACTTTTGTGATTTAATAGTTAGGAGAATTTTAAGATTTGTTTTATAAAAAAAGTTACATAGTACAACTTTAAGTTAAGTGACAATAAATATTAAGACAAAGAAATTATCAAAGACATCTTTATTTCACGCATTGGCATATCTCAAATATGGCATGTGAGATAAACAAAACTGTCCAAACTACACAACAAAGTGTGTATACTGGAAATAGAGGTAAACAGTTGCTTTTCCTAGCTTTACTCTGGAAAGTCTGCAACTCTAAAATTACAAAATGACAGAAACTCATGACATACATTATACAACTTTAAAATAAAATGAAAATGATATGTTGTATCACTACACAATAACATACAAAAATAGTATGAGGCCTACAAAACATTTAACCAACACAAACATAAGAGGCCTAATTAGCTGTTATATACAAAGTCTAAAACTTCACATAAAAGACCATAAGTGTGACTACATGTCAGCATTACAACCGCTTTTAAACAACAAAATAAAAACAAACTCTAACTTAAATTAGCTTATACCTAGTTAGCATGGCTAGTTGGCTACATAGCAGCTAGCATACAGTATTAACCAAACATACTGTACAGTTCACACTTGAGAATTATACAGCTATGAACTATGAAACAAATGCACACTTCTATGCTAAAAAGCAGCTTACAGACAATGCCATGTGTAAACAAACCATGTGTAAACCATGAAGGACATCATATGAAGGACAACAGCAACATGCAGCAATATCTTGAGAATGAATGAGATCACTTCCTGTTTGCGAGGTTATCAAAATAAGATACAAGTTTTCTGTGTACAAGTACACAGAAAAAAGGGGTGTCAAATATAATTAAAAAAAACAAGTTGGAAGGTTACATTAGACCTTTTTCAAGAGCTCAAACATGAATACACAAGTTTCATTGAAATGCCAGTTTCAAAATAAATGTGCACAAACTTACAATTAACCTTAAAATGTTGAGACAATAAAAAAAATCTTCAATCTTACAATCTAATAACAATCTAAATAAAATAATACCACTAAAATGATCATTTAGTATGAAACTTTTGTCAATACATTACGCTTTTATTGACAAAAGCATTCTCCCGAATTGTGTACGGTCAGTTTCATATTAAATGTGCATTTGAGTGGTATTTGCTTATTTAAGGTGTCATTAAATTGTAAGATTTAATTAATGAACACTCATAGATTAGATTTATTGTTTATTGTAACTTCCTGCCCATACAATTTGAAACTGCCATTTAAATTAAACTTGTGTATTCATAATGTTTGAGCACTTGAAAAACCTTCCGACTTGGTTTTAAAGCAGTAAGCATGAGGAGGTTCTAGGCCACATCTGTTTCTACAAGACAGATGAGTGTTAACTCATGTATATCTTAAAATTTGTACTATACTTTTACGTTTGACACCCCCTGGTGGTTGTTCTGTGTATTTGCACACGCATCTTATTTTGATAACCTCGCAAACAGCAAGTGCTTCTCATTCATTCTGAAGATATTGCTAGAGACAGCTGCATGTAGCTACTGTCCTTCATATGCTGTCCTTCATGGTTTACACATGGCATTGTCTGTAAGCTGCTTTTTAGCATAGAAGTGTGCAATTGTTTGATAGTTCATAGGTGCATAATTCTCATGTGTGAACTGTACAGTATGTTTGGTTAATATGCTAACTGCTATGTAGCCATGCTGCTATGTACTGTAGTAGCCATAAGGTATGTTAATTCATTTTACAATTCGTTTTTATTTTAGTTGTTTAGCATTTTTAAAAGCGGTTGTAATGCTGAAATGTAGACACACTTATGGTCTTTTATGTGAAGTTTTAGACTTTGTATATAACAGCTAATTAGGCCTCTTATGTTTCTGTTGGTTAAATGTTTTGTGGGCCTCATACTATTTTTGTATGTTATTGTGTAGTGATACAACATGCATGGTATAATTTTCATTTGCATATTGTTGTATATCATTCTCATTTCTGAATTTCTGTCATTTTGTAATTTTTGAGTTTCACACTTTCCTGAGTAAAGCTAGTAAAAGCAACTATTTACATCTATTTCTAGTATTCACACTTTGTTGTGTAGTTTAGAAAGTTTTGTTTACCTCACATGCCATATTTGAGATATGCCAATCCGTGAAATAAAGATGTCTTTGAGAATTTCTTTGTCTTTTAGTGTCAATATATGATAATATGATACAACTGCTAATAACCATTAAATCATGTTGTCACTTTACTTAAAGGTCACTATGTTGTGCTACAAGGTATTATAGTATGATACAATTGCTAATAACCGTTAATAAATGTTGTCACTTTACTTAAAGGTCACTATGTTGTGCTATAAGGTATTATAGTAGGATACAATTGCTAATAACCATTCATTAATGTTGTAACTTTACTTAAAGGTCACTATGTTGTGCTATAAGGTATTATAGTATGATACAATTGCTAATAACCTTTAATTCATGTTGTCACTTTACTTAAAGGTCACTATGTTGTGCTATAAGGTATTATAGTATGATACAATTGCTAATAACCGTTAATAAATGTCGTCACTTTACTTAAAGGTCTCAAAGTCATGCTATAGCATATTATAGATGATTATTATATTTAATAAACACATTGGTTATAATGCATTATGACACATTATAGCACTTCACTATGTGCATTTATAATTAAGTAAGTTATGGTAGTTATAATGTGCTGTTCCACTTTGCATTATAACGCATTATAACCAGCACTTAATAATGCGTTATAAACGTGGTTATAAACTGTTATAAGCTGTTATACATGATTATAAACATTTATAACGTGTGTTATAATGCATTATAAATGAGCTTATAATGCATTATAATGGATTATAAAGGCATCCTTAATATAAAGTGTTACCGAATCTTTTTTGAAGGCTTCCAACATCCGCGAATGTTCTGCAACGTTTGAATTAATTTGTCGTCGTTTGGTCGATGAACTAACACAATCCATTTTTAATTGTATTCGCCAAGATCTGTAAGACACAGATAAAGGTTTGGGTCAAGTGTGAGCCAAGTATGAAGAAATTCACAAAGTGGATTTTAGGGACTCTGGGAGTGGGATCCGAAGAGGCTAATCTATATATACAATTGAGGGTTTTTTCCCGGTAGGGTGGGTCCCAGACAACGGTTTAGTGACTAGAGGTCTAGAGGGGGACAATACAAAAAACGACATGTGGGCTTTTCCATCATAAGTGAAATAACTGTCAGGTAACAACATCACAACTTAATAGATGTTGGCCTATTGACAGTACATAAGTATATTGCCTTGATGCCTCGTCTATAACATTAAGCTGCACAGACAGACTTCTGTCTGCAGTGCAGTGCACATAAAGAGCGTCAATGAGAAGCACCTGGTTGCACACAGAGGGACGCTCTGCAAAGCTCTCAGCCTAAGGTGACTGTCATTTCTCTCCAAAAGCCCTTGATTATGATGTAATATGATTAAAGATTACTGTGATTAGGGTAAGCTCACATCACACACACCATACAGTAATAACTCCTGAAAGTATATAAAAAAAAAAAAAAAAAAAAAATATCGACTCAATATCGGTTATCGGCCTCTTGGGGCAAAATGTATCGGTATCGACCCTGAAAAACCCATATCGTTCAAGTTTGCATTAGATTAATGGATTAATGGCATTTCTAATTCTGGAACATAATGAAATTAATTAACTCTGAGAAGTGTACAAATGGACCCAAATGGGCCCCAACTGTCCCTCAAGGGACTTTGAGAACCGTAGAGAGCACTGTTTCTCAAACACTGGGTCAGGACCCATTTGTTTGCATGCATGGTTAAGAGTTGTGGGAAGTTGTAGGAATGATTTAACCCATTTAGGACAGAACGCAAGGTCTCCCCTTAACTCTGACAATGTGCAAATAGAACCAAACATACACAATTTACTTACTTAACTCTCAGGATGATCTTCTCAACCCCCAACCTAAACCAAGCACAGACACACAGAAATATTAGATTCAGGATTATTAGAGTAGAATCAAGGGTTCTCAAACTTTTTCATGCCAAGGACCTCAAATCGACACTTATAAGCCCACAGACCCCCATTTGACAATATACACTGCAGGGACCCCTTTTAAGAGAAGATGTATGCTTGGAATTTCAGTCTATATACTAAAATAAATGTAAATTTAACAGAGAATTTTACAAGTGGACTCAATAGGACAGGTTCATTTGAGAATTTTACAAGTGGACTCAATAGGACAGGTTCATTTTGTTCCAGAGTAACAAACAAATAAGGGTCCATTTGGATCTTAAAATTGAGGGACTCCCTCAAGGACCCCTGTGGGTCCCCGGACCCCACTTTGAGAAACGTGGCTCGCGCACACACCCAATGCTCTGAGAGCACATCACGTCGACAGGACAAGCGCACGCAGTGACTTACTCATATACAATACATGCAGCAAAATTGTACTTGTTGCCTACCACCGATTGTTCTATATATAATGAAGAAAACTATAAATATAATATAGCCTACAGATGTAGTTATAGGAATATCCTATAATATTTAGGGACTTGTCTTTAATAGACAGGCATAGACAGAGACACAATGCATGCTGTGAGCTTGTAGATCGGCTATTTTCTATCTTACTTCTTAAATAGGCGGCAAGGCCTGTGTTTTCTAAGATAATTTCTTAGATTTAGATTTTATTTATTCATGAAATAAAAAAAAAAACATTTATTTTAAATCATGAAATGTTTTTCTTTTTGGGGGAGAATGTTTTTTGAGAGTTTTTAAATGATACAAAACTAAATGTAGGAAATTAGACATTAAGGGACCCATAAAAATGTTTTCGCGACCCACAAATGGGTACCAAACCCAGTGCTTGGGAAACAGTGTTGTAAAACCACAGACGATTATATTCTCCGCTTTGAGAACTGTGACTCTCTGCCTCATTTTCTCTCTCTCTGCCTGATCTTAATAAATGCTAGAAATCTCTGTCTAATAAGAGGCAGATGGAACGGCATGATAGCGTTGATCTAGCGTTAGCTCTGGTCCATAGCGTTAGTGGAGTTAGTGGAACTCCACTAACGCTATGGACCAGAGCTAATTTAGCGTTAGCATGACATCGCATCAAAATCAACAAGCGTAGGCTATAATCGATTATGTCACGTCACCGCATAGATGCAGAATAGCGACCGCATCACGATACAAGCGAATTAAAAAGTCCAATCCACAACTACACCACACTATCTCTATCAACGACAACCTAGCCAAGTGTATTTACTACTGACTGGCTGCTGAGCGCAGCCTCCGCTCTGCGCTGACGGCTGCAGGGCACTGGACACAGTCAGGCATGGGTGTTGACGTCACAGGCAAGAAAAAGCGAGCGCTTGATTTGTTCAAAACTAAAACGACCATATCCCCCTTCCACCATCACCACTACTGCACTGACAAACCGGACGGAGCCAAGAAGAGAAAAAAGCGCTCCTCTTCTCACTGCTGCTCAACGCAGCCTAGATGACACGACACCCCCCCACCCCCCCTAAATATTTTTACATCGAATCTGAACGAATCACACAAACAATCAATTTGGATTCAAAACGGCAATTTTCGCCGAAAAGCTACAAGTTTGCATGCCTTATAGCTACAGTGCATGCACATAAGTGTCGACAAAAAACGCCAACCTTGCACAGAGTAATTGTTTTATCATTATGCAATATAAAATGCAAATACATAACCAAGAACATTCACAACGTTCACGCGAAAAATAAGCACCAATTCGCACATAAAACGAAAGACACACATTAAATGATGTGTCTAAACAACACAAGGAATTGGTCAATATCCTCTGTCATTATGTTGAATTCATTTTATATACCGTCTATAAATGCATACAAGTAATTTTCGAGGCTCTAGTCCACGCAATGTGCGGGTTTAGAAGCAAGCGATTTAGAAGATGTTGCTATCGTTTGTTAGCATTGACGTTAGCATTTTGGCGGGCGATATGCAAGATCTTCTAAACACACGCAAAACACCACATTGCGTGGACTAGACCCACGATAATTATTTGTATGCAATGTAACAACAGAAACCGCAGATAAACAATTAATTTATAACTTACGTTTAAATAAAAAAAACGTCTCCGGCCTGGAAGCGCAGTGGGAATGCGAATGCGAGCGGCTACACCCTTCTCAGCAAGCAAGCACAATGGATAAGATGGCTGCCAAAGGACCGATTAGCTGACGCGGGAGTGCCTGACCAAAATGGCTGCTCAGGACCAGTCTTCCCATTATGCTATAGTGTGGCTCAGTAGACTAACCCAGTGCCTGACAAAAATAAATCACAATCTTACCCAAATCTTAATTTTAAAACACGCATACACTTTTAAACACCAACCGAAGCGTTTACTCCCCAGTGAGCACATTTAAATTACTGTGCATTTGTAAATAAGAAGTATCTATATTTTTCGCTTTTTTTGGTTATCAAACTTTTTCATGCCAAGGATCCCCCCCCCCCCCCCATATTGACACTTTTAGCCCCCATAAGGGCATATAGCAGCGATTAATCACAACCATTTCAATTTTCAAGTTTGCATTAGTCCCTTTTAATGCATTTCTAATTCTGGAACATAATGAAATTAATTAACTCTGAGAAGTGTACAAATGGATCCAAATGGACCCTAACTGTCCCTCGAGAGACTTTGAGAACCGTAGAGAGCACTGTTTCTCAAACACTGGGTCAGGACCCATTTGTGGGCCACAGACATATTTGTATGGGACCCCTATTTATTTTCCTATATTCTTTTTGTTTTTAATAAGTGGTCATTTCAAAAGATTTCCAAAAGACATTCCAGAAAAAGCTTCTTCATCACTTAAAGGAGTAGTTCACCCCCAAAATGACTTTTTTTCTATTGATTACTCATGCCATGGAGAGTAGAGTTCAATAATATTTTTAGTTTTTTGTCACATTCCTAAGACATAAATGTGATAACAATAAATTTACCCCCATTAATTTCGGATGGTGACCCGTTTCATCACAGCCTCAGCTCAATGCCAGGCAGACAGATACCTACACAGAGATCTCCATATATGGGCAATCGGTGTCCGGTGTACATTCTGCATAACCTTATATGATAAGTCTGTCTGACAAATCATATCTGACTCATGATGGTATACAGGCAGACAGATGGATAATAAAGGTCTTATGACACTGGGGTTTGCACAGGGTGGGTCGTTCTATTTACTCTGTTCCCGATATAGGCACAGTCACTCGGCCGCCCGAATAGCAGCCGAGCCTAGAAGAGGTTAGGACACATTTCCCACTTCAGATTACTAGAAGGAGGCGCGCCTCCTCCTAGTAATTTACAAGGGTAACATAGTGCCATTCATACACACCACCATTCCTATCATTCACTTCCAGATCGGAATGGTGGTGCTTCCCAATAGGGTTAGGGTTAGGTTTAGGGGTTAGGTTTAGGGTTAGGTTAGGGTTAGGTTTAGGGGTTAGGTTAAGGGTTAGGGTAAGGGTTAGGTTTAGGGTTAAGTTTAGGGTTAGGTTTAGGGTTAGGTTTAAGTGCCGACGTTTCGGAATGGGGGTGTGTAGGAATGGCAGTGTGTATGAATGGCGAAACGCGATGTGAAACCTTTACAAGCAACACCGCTACTACACCGCCACTTCCATAAGTGAAAATACGGAATTCTAGGCAACCATGTCTGGTCTTAGAACAGGTCACCTATGTCTGAGTCCCATATGGATTGTGTATGGGTTAAACTGGCATGGGTTAGAATGGGTCACCTATGACTGGTTCCCATATAGATTGTCTATGGGTTAAACGGGCATGGGTCAGAAGTGGTAACTTATGTCTGGGTCCCATCTAGATTGTGTATGGGTTAAACGGGCATGGGTTAGAAGTGGTTACTTATGTCTGGGTCCCATATAGATTGTGTATGGGTTAAACGGGCATGGGTCATAAGTGGTCACTTATGTCTGGGTGGCAATTGGATCGTGTATGGACAAAGTGGGCACAGTTAGCCCTGGTCGCCCTGGTCTCCATTATATTGTTCCTCTGTATAGACCTCGATGGACATAAAGTGAAGGACTTTGTGTATTGATGTCTGAGAAGTACACCGAAGACATACATGAGTGCCTCTCCACAAACTTTACAACATGTTCAAAATATGGATTCTAATTAGTCATCATTATCACGATTATGGTGAGAAATGTATCCTAACCAATAAAGAGAATATAAAGTTGGTGGGTGTTATGTGTTGGGGCATTTGGACACTTGGGCATTTGCAAAGGGTTGTAACAGTGGGTGACGAAACAGTGACAAAAATCATGTTGTTGGATACAGGATGTTCTACTGATAAATAATCTGGTGTTTGATTTAGTGAACACCACTTACAACAACTTGTAGATAGATTTTTATGATTATTTCGAAGAAAATTTGACAAAACATTCCAATTCTTTTATATTTCAGTCAACCTGCCAATACGCACATGTGGATATCAATTTTGTACAATTTACATAAGCTACACCGCTACTTTCCATAAGTGAAAATATGGGATTCTGGGCACCCATGTCTGGGTCCCGTATGTGTCCCAAATGGGGAAATTGGGCATGGGTTAGAAGTAGTCACTTATGTGTTGGTCACATATGGATTGTGTATGGGTTAAACGGGTATGGGTCAGAAGTGGTCACATATGTCTGGGTCCCATAATAGATTATGTATGGGTTAAACGGGCATGGGTTAGAAGTGGTCACTTATGTCTGGGTCCCATATAGATTGTGTATGGCAGGGCTATTCAATTGGCGGCCCTCGGGCCAGATCCGGCCCCCCAATCAAGTCCGACAGGCCCGCGGCCCACTCCCAAGAAAAATAAATAAAGAAAAGGCTTCACGCATAAAACTTCATAAAAAAGTTATTGGTGCCGCTGTGTGAGTGTGTGCGTGCCTGCGTGTACTTCTACCAGTGCAAGCAGGCTAATGCAGAAAACCCCGCCCCTCAATGCAATCATTGCTAAGCCCCCCCAGTCTGTGTGAGTGTGTTGTGCTGTGCGTGAAAGGAGGATATGCGAGATTGTGAGTGGAGACGGGACGGCCGGGAGAGAAAGTTATTGGTGCCGCAAAATAACGACGGCGGGGGAGAGAAAACGTTGGACAACAATTTTCGGTTTTGTAAAGATGACGAAATCCCCACGACTCATTCCAGTCCAGCGTGGGGGAATCGCATAACGTGCCGTCCCCGCTGGTCCACACACACACCCCTATCACAACATATTTGAGCTGGTAGATTGGCTATATTTGGCGCGCGACACCATCGGATTAATAAAGGAGCGAAATGATTAATGTGTGCATGCGAAGTCTTTGTTGCAGATGCAGAGAAAGAGTGAAGAGAGGGAGGGAGACCGGAGTGATGTAGTAGCGAGAGAGAGAAACAGCTGTGCTGTGTTGTGAACTTGTAGTTGTACTGTTGTAGGCTACCTCACGAAGTCTCCACTCATTTTAAAACGTTTCCATGAGTGTGCACGTCCCAAAATACTCCATGATGGCTGTTAGGAACTCTTCTTGTATCCGTTAAAAAGATTAAATGTCAATCTTAAATTGCATCAACAGGGGGGAAATATGCATGTATGTGAGACTAAAACGTAATGTGCTTTTTTGCCTTATATCTGACCCACTTAAAATGGGTCACAAGTATAATAATGGATGGAAGAAGATATAAGCAAATATTTTTCCCTTGAAAATAATGAAAGGCATAGAATACTAAGTGTCTGAATAAAAAGAAAAAAGTACATATTGTATTAATTGTGGGAATAATGGGATTCTGAGACGCCCTCAACCTGGCTCACTCATTCTCAAAGAGGAATAGGCCCAAATAACTGAAACCCTCCGAAAATAAAGAAAAACACGACAAAAACTGCACACATTTTGTGCGAGCGTCGCACACAGTCTGGCCCCCAGCCCTGGGGGTCCCGACAATGTGGCCCCCTGGACAATTTAATTGAATAGCCCTTGTGTATGGGTTAAACGGGCATGGGTCAGAAGTGGTCACATGGCCCTTACAGAATCCATACGGGACCCAGACATATGTGCCCAGTTCTAACCCATGCCCACTTAGCCCACGCTGAGCCCAGACATATGTGCCCAGTTCTAACCCATGCCCACATGGCCCTTACAGAAACCATACGGGACCCAGACATATGTGCCCAGTTCTAACCCATGCCCACTTAGCCTACATTGAGCCCAGACATATTTGCCCAGTTCTAACCCATGCCCACATGGCCCTTACAGAATGTATACGGGACCCAGACATATGTGCCCAGTTCTAACCCATGCCCACTTAGCCCACACTGAGCCCAGACATATTTGCCCAGTTCTAACCCATGCCCACATGGCCCTCACACAATCCATACGGGACCCATACATATGTGCCCAGTTGTAGCCCATCCCCACTTAGCCCATTTATAACACATTTGGGGCCCAGCCATAGGTGCCCAGTTCCAACCCATGCCCATATCGCCCCTTTTTAAACCGTATGGGACCCAGGCATGGTTGCCCAGTTCTAACCCATGCCCACTTCGCCCACATATAATCAACATGAGACCCATGGAAAATGCCCAGCTCAAGCCCATGCCCACTTTGCCCACATAAAATCAACATGGGGCCCGTAGAAATTGCCCAGCTCAAGCCCATGCCCACTTAGCCCACATAGCACCTACATGGAAACCGGCATAATGCCCAGTCCCAGCCCATTGCCCAGTTGAGACCCATTTAGCCTACATGTGGCCCATATGGGGCCTATTATGAATTGTTCGCTGGGTAGGCATGGAAGTCTGAAATTGGGCATGGAGTATCCTGACACATAGGGGTAAGTAACAGAATAGGATTTTGGGGCGTGCTACGATTGTATTTTTGAAGCGGTGAAAGCCGCTTCCAAGGAGTGGCTTTGTGTGTCCCATGTCCATATATGGTCATTTCAGTCCAGAATGAACAGGTTTTATCAAAAACAAAATGTGTGTACCATGTCCAATATGGTCATTTCAGTCCAGAATGAACAGGTTTTATCAAAAACAAAATGTCAATGTAAATCCTTACCTTACAGTTAATTACTGTAAGGCCTTTTTAAATTACTATAAATTATTGTTAATAGAGGTTCCTGTACAATACTGTATTTTACAGTAAATAAACATATTAATAATAATAATCTTACAATGAACAAAATGAGGACTGACCCATTAGAGAGGCCCATTAGAGGCCCATTAGCACAAAGGGACCCTTGCTATACATAGGGCCCTTGCTATAGGCTACATATTAAGGGGCCTTGCTATAAATACTAAGGGCCCCCACACACATGATAATTACAAGTTCAGTAAGCCTATTCTAAACTTGACCACACCTGAAACGCTTTGTCAAGTTATTTTCTTTAATTTTGACTTGATTACATCATTTAGAAAAAAAAATATATATTTTTGTTCATGAATACACTTTTCCAGCTGTAGTTATTTACATTCAGAGGCCAGTTGTGTTCCCAATAGAAATAGTATACATGTGAATGATAATAGGTCTGATTAGGTACGTCATAAAACATTCAATGATTCAGTGTATTGGAAAACTGTGTTCCTTATAAACACACAGCAATGTAAGGCACCAAAACATAACATTTGTATGTAGTAAGGGAAAGTTAGCCTATTGCTACATCAATCTGGGAACTAAATCTAAATCACTAGCTTCCTTCACAAATGTGTTCACAAAGGTGTCTACTATCACCTCTGAACTTTGTCAAACCCAACTCCCTTGACATACTTTGTGGGAGCCAATCAAAGTTGGGGGTATCGGGATACCCAGGGCCTGGGATTAAAGGCGGAAAAATAAAACATGGCCAATATGAACGTATGAAGTGTGTAATTAGGGTATTGTTGGGCTGCTGAATCCATTCCAACCATTAGTTATAAGTAAAAATGACTCCTTGGCCATAAAAAAGGCCTAATTAGCCAATCATGTCATTCGAGTTCACCTGTGTCCTGTTAGTCCCTATGTTTTAAACCCTGTGTTTGAATGTTCCTTGTCAGATTGTATCATGTTATCCTGTGTGTCATGTGTGATTACTCACCTGATCTTGAATAGTTTTCATGAATTCAAACACTACTCCAACCTTTTTTTTTTATTGCCAATATTATATGTCTCATGGACACACAAAATTAGGTGTGGCCTATTTTATGGCCAAGGAGTGGCCATTCATTTTAACTGAAAACGAATGGTTGGAATGGATTCAGCAGCCCAAAAATACCCAAATTACACACCTCATACGCTCATATTGGCCATTTTTTTTTCCCCCCCCTTTAAACCCAGGCCCTCGGGATACCCAATAATTTGATTGGCTCCCACAAAGTATGTCAAGGGAGTTGGGTTTGACAAAGTTCAGAGGTGATAGTAGACACCTTTATGAACACATTTGTGAAGAAAGCTAGTGATTTAGATTTAGTTCCCAGATTGATGTAGCAATAGGCTAACTTTCTCTTACTAATGGTTTTCAGTATGAAAACCAGATGTGCTATAACTACAGTATATTCCTATTTTGGAAGTCACATCAAATTGTGCAACATGTTATGCATTAGCAGATACATCTGTTCACAACAGACACAATCTTTCACTTCTATTACCTTGTCAGTACATAAGTAATTACCACAATAACATACAGTATTGAGTCCTACTTTTATCTCCTCCCTTTTTAACCATGAATATATGAAATATAAATCAACAATGTGTGATTTGGGGAACAAATAAAACAACTTTATGGTTGTGGCCTACAGTCAACCAAGTTTTCCATCTTGTATTGCAGAAGTGCTGTGGGCATTCACTGAGATGTGTTCACCATTTGATGGTCACTTTGAAGGACAAGCCTAATAATCTGTTGGTTCTCAAAGGGGGTTCCAGGGGGTCCCCAGCAAAACAAGGAAAAGGATTTATTTTGATTTTATTAGAAATCTTGTATAGGGGCCCCTGGCACAGCATATTTTCAGATGGGTTTCCGCGGCCAAATCATATTCAATTGAGGGAGGGCATGACAAGGACCAGTGCTTGTCAAGCTTTTCAGGCAGTGACCTCCAAAATAATCATATTTTAAGGAATCCCCCCCAACCACACTGACTAAGCACTAAGGGCTTAGTCGAGTCGTTGAGGCATTACACTTTAAATAACACAGTTCTATTGTGAAAATAGAAGATCTACATGCTCAAAACACCTCGCATTGTGAGGATGTAGATCGGCTATTTTTACAATTTCTGCCTCTAATATTTGACAATTTGGCCAATGTTTAATTTGTCATTTTAGAGGTATTAAAAAGTCCTTAACACATCTACTGCCTTTTAATCTGAAGGGATGCTTGGTGCCTTGGTGCCGCACCGTTTCCTCCGTAGGCCGCCGCTATTATTTTGAAGGGCCGGAAGGGGGTTGTTTTTGTTTTTTTGGATTATCACTTGACGGCAACGATTACGTCATCTAGTCACATGACAGTGTGAGCCCAGAAGAGAAACATGTCTGCGCCCAGCCCGAGTCTACAGTATACAGTATGGAGACCACTCTTTGTATAAAAATGTCTCTTTTGAGTAAATGAAGTCTCTTTATGGGCCTCTCAATGGATTTACTATAGAGCAGTGTTTCTCAATCTTTTTTGGCTTCAGTACCCCCTTTTCCTGATTTCTGATTCCAAGTACCCCCTATAACCGACAACAACATTTTGAGTATACAACTGCAATTAAACCCATAGTTTAATGAGACTATGATAGTAGAGTATATGAGACTATGATACCCCCATCCCCCCTTTCAAGAATATAACATGACAAATAAGAAATAGAGTGAAAAGATTTTGAAACAGTGTCTCTGTGGATTTATTAACTAACAAACAATATTGTAATAAAACTATCAATTCTCAATCACAGCTTACTGTGGCAAAGTAATGTTGGAACAATCACATTAATTTCAAGTGCAAAGTTAAGTCCACAAACAGCAGCATGACCTCAAAGAATATTGTTTTCAATTAAACAGTAATAGAACTATGTACAGTTCAGTATGCAGCACATTTGATTTGATTTGTGGACAGTTTAAATTCAAGTGCACAAACAGCACAGATAGCAAGAGGATACCGGTAATTCAAGCTTTCCATAGAGCACAATATTGGTGAGTTTGACGTCGTTTAATATAATCAGATTGCAAAAAAACTGTTTTGATGCATTGGCTGCCTATGGGAGGTATTGCAACCCTAGATTCAACCAATAAAAAAAAAATCTAGTGTTGCAATTTGCGGCTAAATTTGTATATTGCTAGTGCATAGTGACTGTGATATCCACCCCTATACTCATTGATGATATCTGCATTCATTCATAGATGTATTGACATAATATAAATTCATATAGGTCTAATCAGTTGACTGTTAACCATTCAAGCCCCCTAAATAATCATATTTGAGCTGGGGACCCTCCACCCTGACAAGCACTTGGAGTAGTAAGCTTGTGTAGTAAGCTTGTAGATCTGCTATTCACAATTGTTGCCTCTTTCTTATATCATTTGTTTGTTTTTCACTTTTGATGTTCATTGTTCCCACTATGGCATGGCAGCTTGTGTCAGCTTGTATCATTTAATTTTGGAATATATATATTTTTAAAATTAATTTATAACAACAAAAAACAAATGTGTGTGTTTGTGAAGATGCAGCTTCTGAAGACGGTTCAGAAAGCAACAACTCCAAAAAAGGAGTGATCCCTTCAAGAAAGAGAAGAGAGGAGACTTTGCTTTCAGAGCAGCCATACGTTTCCAATGAAGACAGTCAAGACACCAATGACTCCACCATCTCAGAGAGAGAGATCTTCCACCATCTGGATCAACACAATCTGGATGCAGCATTCCAGAGGAGGTTCAACAGTTGGAAAGGTAGGAAGTATTGTTTGTTTAAATAACTGGCTGCATAAATTCATGTTTTTAACATTACAGCACGTAACATTGCAGCATGCCCGACATGTTTCCATAACATGACGTTAGGATATCACTAGCTCTGGTCCATAGCATTAGTGGAGTTCTCCCTAACGCATTGTTAGTCTACCTCCACACCTCCTTGGCAAAACCGGAAAGCCCGCTCGTCTGGTCAAAAAAAACCCCCACTAATACCAAAGGTATTAGTGGACAGTTGAAAGCTTACTCTACTCAGTGGATGCAGTCTGGGGCTCTGGGCCCCCCACCACACACTTAAAATACATAGGCGAAATGAAAAGTCTCATTGGGTGTTATTCATCTCTGTGACGTTGGAAGCGCTGTTTCATAAAATAGTCTTCAATCAGGAAGAGTGTCTCCGTCAGGTGGATTATTTTTCATTAACGCTATGGACCAGAACTAGGATATCACATGCTTGACAAACTTTCATATTTGACTATACAATTAAAAACACAATAAGTGAATTGTTTGTGATATTGTTTGTTTTGTTTTTCTCTTTGTGTTTGTGACAATCTGCAGAAGACCCCAATACCTTTCTGCAGGCGAGACCACTCGGCTTGCCGTGATCGTCGGTGAAACCAACTGCACAATCGGGCAGTTGATGCCTGTGTTGACGATGTATCTCATAACGTGTTCACCTTTCACCTCACATACCCCAAGTGCAACATGACTAAAGGAAAATACTATGGCCCGAAGGCAAAAAAGTCTGTGGTTGCACAGTGGACTGTATCGGCTGACCCCGGAACTGATCATTAACCTTAAAGGTGCTGTAAGTGATGTCTTTGTTAAAATGTGATTTAAATATCTCTTTCCATAGCAATCATTGCTATAGTGTTTGTTCAGTAAGAAGAGCAGTTTTAGTAAAAGCATGAGTATTTAAATTTTTTAAATAAAATGTAATAAAAAGTAAATGAAGAAAACATGTGTTCTGTGCTTATTCTCATTACGATCTTTTTACCTTATTTTAAACATTTTGGTTGATATGAGACAATTTGTCTAGATTAATGAATATTTTTGCTTGAATTAATTGGGGCTTTTTTGCAGTGTGTAAAAGTAAAAGGAATGAGTAGTTGTTGTCGTCATTGCTTAATAGTAAGACTGAAGTGATTGAATGATAATCGTGTACAGTTTCAAAAGTGATTCAAAAGGGTTTGTGTAGAAACTAAAAGTAATTAATTAGTGATCAGTAGTGATAAAACACTACCTAAACACTACACATACAAGGATGTAGTAATTCCACAGGGATTGAGAAGAGATCCAGCAGTGAATGTGTAAGCATTGTGTAGAGTTTCAAAAGTGATTCAAAGGGGTTTGTTTAATAGTAATACAGAAGTGATTGAATGATAATCGTGTAGAGTTTCAAAGGTGATTCAAAAGGGTTTGTGTAGAAATGAAAAGTAATTCAGTAGTGATAAAACACTACAGATACACTACAGAAACACTACACACACAAGGATCTATTAATTCCATTGGGATTGTGAAGAGATACAGTAGTGAATGTGTAGTAATTCAATAATAAATGTGAGAGAATTGAGTAGTGATTGAGTAGTGATTGGATAGTACTTTCCCAAAAGCCAATAGTGATTCTGAAGTAATTAAGTAGCAGTCGTGCAGTGATTTGAATAGGCATTAAGTAGTGATTATCAGTAGTGATTCAGTGGGTGAAACCAGCCATTTCTCTACTCATTACTACTTGAATCACTACTTAAATCACTACACATTGCAATAGTAATCAAGTAGTGAAATGGTAGTGTTTGTGTAGACATTTAGTAGTAGTGATGAGTAGTGATTCAGTAGTGTTTTTTGATGAAGGTTGTTCTCCTGCTGTGGCAAAAGTCTGTTGTTGTTCGACGTGGTGTCGATTCCGTCACCTCCACTGTCAACCTGTGTTGTTTCTTGGTGCCCGACTTGCTCTCCATGTTGGTGAATAGCAATCTGCCCTCCTTGTCACCACAGGCTGCAGTCAACACAAGATTATTGTTAATCTGTGAGGTCTCGACCTTGTAGATCTGCTTGAAAGTCAGTTCTTGTTGATTTTGCATAGCTTGCAAGTTGCTTCTGTAGTGATCTCCTCTTTGTTCTCCATGGTGGTGGACCTGCTTTAGGTCTGCTTTCAAAAATCTCCTTTTCAAAAAATTCCTTCACCCCAGAGTTCTTTTGACCAAGTATCCATCTATGGTAAAGATGAAATATTGGTCCCTGTTCGGGCGCCAAATGTTATAGAAAAATATTAATATCCAGTCAGGGTGAAGTCAACCATTTATTGAAGAAGTTTCAGCAACAGAGAAACAGCATACAGCATCAGAGAGCTCTGGCCTGCTGGCCAGAGCTTTGCCCTGTCGGGCAGAAGACCTCTCCTGTACCATTATCATACAGTTCTTATAGTCCATTCTGACAGAGATTCTATTCTAAATATGTACTTATAAGGATGTGTACTAAAGATAAAGACATCATACAAATAGTTACACACAGTACAGATTTGCTGAGAGTGAGAGAGCAAGCATAGATGGGGGAGAGAACTCAGCTGTTAGATTGACAGCTGCAGGTACATCTAAATGAGCAAGTAGCCTTGTGAGATTCTTTAGACTACATACAGTACACATATTTGTTACTCTAGAAATATTTCTACCACAACTCACTAGTCATCTGCCTGCCTCTCCTCCACTGGCAGCTGGGCAGCACCTGACCTTGTACGTCACACAGCCCACTGCGCTGTAGAGATGGGATTTATGGTTCTTTGAAGTGAGCCGGATCTCTGGGATCCGTTCCTTTCAAAGACCTGTTCAAAAGACTGGCTCATTTGAGTTACTGGTTACTTAAAGAGCCGCTCAAAAGACTCGATTAGTTCACGAACGTCCCACCTCTACTGCGCTGCCAGGCAGGGAGCGGCCGAGCGCTAGTGGCACATTGTATTACACAATCGCAGCAGCATTCTCAACAATAAAACACACAAAATCAGGGGGTTGGGGGCATCTTATTTATTTCATTCGGATTAGATAACAACTAAATGGCTGGGGGTTTTCTTTCTTTTTCTTTTTTTTTTCCCCAGACGTTTTTTTTTTTTTCTTCTTTTTTTTGTGCCACCCTGGAGGGCCCCCTGATGCCAAGGGCCCCTGGGCACGTGCCCAAGGTGCCCATATTGTAGATCCGGCCGTGCTCACCAGCCGACCCTTGTCCGACGCATACAGCCGCTTAAAGAACGCCCTCTGCTTCCTACGACTAGCACGGCTGTTGCTCTTCTCAGGCCGTCTCCTTCCCTCCTTCCTACCAGGACGCCCCGAGCGGGGAGAACCCAGATCAGCTAGCAGCCCCGCCGCGGCTCTGGCTTCGATCGCTGCAATGGAGCAGTCCGCCATCCTCAGGGGGAGGTGGTTCGGGAGTAGGCACGATCCCATCAGGCTCGACGTCGGCATCCACAAGGCCCGAAAGCTTTTGTACTTGAGCCCTATGTCCTTCAGTGGGGCGAACAGATGTCGGATGACTGGGACGCTCCAAGAACGACCCAGAACAATCTGCCTCTCTTTCTTCCCCATGTTGTAATCCTAAAAATAAAATACAAATAAAAAAACACAGAAAGGAAGCATCTTATTCAGACAAATTTAAACCAGTGTTTTTCAACATTTTCATTTCAAGAACCTCCAGTTTGATATGCATTTAGGTCATGGACCCCTCAATTGACGCATAATTATTGTTTCTCTTCTTTGGGACCCCAATCAGAATGTACAAATGGAACCAAATAGGCCTGTAAGGGTCCATTTGGTTCCATTTGTACACTTTCAGAGTTACAGACCCATAGAATAAACGTGCTTTAAACTATTATGTACTGTATCATAATAGGTTAAAGCACTTGAGTAACAATTTGTTTTATAATTAAAATGTCGCTTGATACAGTAATACACAGTTATTCTTTGGCCACTTGGAATATAACGTTTGGTTGTATTTTGACTCGTCCCTGTTCTCATTTTGTGTCAAGACTGTCTCTCCACCTTCGACCCTCCATATGTACAAGGGGTGCCAATGAAAATGTGATTTTTCAGACTAAATGGTGTGAGTTCCACATGGTGCCAATAAGTTGTACAATAATACAATTAATAATACAATTAGCTGCAATGTTCTTATCTGTACCTAATTGTACCAAAATTCTGTACTTACTTTTTTACTTACGATTTTCAGTTGTTGCCTCATGGCCGAGATCCATTTCTTCTGAATCATGTTTTCCTTCCGCATCCGCTTGCATGCGGGTGCTATGCCAGCGGATGTGGAAGCCATGTCTTCTGCCATTGTTTCTCTAACCACCATGTCCACACTGGTGACCATCTTGGCCCCTGAGGTACGCAGGCTGCGAAGCTGCTGCATCGCAGCCTGGCACCTCAGAGGCCTCAGGAGCTTTTTAATTTCGAGCTGGGTGAGCTCCCTGTGTGCGTTTTTTAGCTGGAATGGTGCCGTGTTCTCCAATTAGGTGTCGGTCGACACCATCTACGACCACTTCACAAACTGGGCAGAAGTCTGTCTTCTCCTCCATGTCTACCTGTGAATAATGAAAATTACATTACACCATTAAACCCTATTACACCCCTATTACACTATTACAACCCTATTGCACGCCTATTACAACCCTATGACACCCTATTACACTATTACACCCCTATTCGCCCCTTTATCCGAGATCTGTACGACGGCCTCTTGATCAACGCTGTCCACAATTATCAGGTTCTACTACATCAATGTGACATTCTAGCGTCATGTACAGAGGGTGTACTTATACATCAGCTGCCTCACGCTACAGAAACAGGAGATAGGCTCATGTACTACGGGCCGCATGGCTCCACAAGGCTTATTACTTACTACTGCGTGAATTTGGCAGCCAGCACTCCATTCATGGAGCATGTGCTGGGCTCCATGCAGCAGGATATGGCCGGACATACCGTGCCTCTGGGACCACAACTCCATGAAGGATGGCCCTTGGCTTCAAGGATTCTGTTCTTTCTGTCTGTTAAAATGCCCCTAGATACTTACTTTAAGATAAGATTGGTTGTCTAATGTCTACTGTAAATTCCAAACTATGTGGTCATGATTGTTATGAAATGCATAAGACTTACTGCTCAATTTCGGTTAGCCAGGGGTTGTCGGCTTCATCGTTCCAGGTCACTGGAGTGAAGTTGCACTTGGTGTTGATGGTCTTCACTTTGGTTTTCTGTGAGAAATAGATGAAGGGTTTGTAGCCATGTTTTTCGGATCAGTGGTCCTAAAACCTTTAAATGTCATACCAGTTTGGTATGCGTTATGCCATGATGGGGCCCATAACTCTCTTGGAGCTACAGATCTGTAAGGGTCCAACTCCATTTGGTTCCCAACTATCAATAATCTTGCTAATACAATAACTAACACTTCTGCAGGGGTAGTAGGTCTACCCCATTGTCTATTGAGAAATTAAATGTAGATCCTGTGGTCAGGTAGGACACCTACTGGTTGATAAGTGGTACTGCATGACTGTCAACAACAGGCTTAAAACTGCTTAGATACCTTTTCATGTCAAGGAATTGTTTAAACAGTTTGCAGAGGAAAGTAGCCTACAGTTCCATACAAGGTCCGCTAAGAGGATTTAAAACTCAAGAAATAGGCCTAGGCTATCTTGTTTCCATTGGGGTGTTTTGTAGCTGCTCAATTCATCTAAAATCACAGGGTTGTCAGTCAATCAACTCTCATGTTGCCATAATGGCTGCTGTGCTGGCCTTTGACCAGTGTTTAAGTGAAAAATCTCCGCCACCTTGTGGTTGCTTTGAGTAATGCCGCTTACATAAGGTTCTGTGAAGATCAAAGCAATTAGCTCAGTTCCATGTTGTTGTTTGAGAAGCAAGCATGCAGCAGTGTGTACTCCACAGCTCTCCAACGTTTGTGCCTTTGGAGAAGATATGTCTGTGAGTAAACTAAATATGATTGTGCCAAATGGTGTAACAAAACGTTTTTAGTTACTTTTGATGTTCTGTAACTTTATAGTAGTGTGTGTTTGTTCTACTCATTTCCATATGCCATGTGGCTACTGTTTGTATGTGATTGCATTAACCAGCCATGTTTATCCTTTAGTAGCTCAACACAAATAATAACACTGGTATTTTGAAGTTACTGTAACTGTTACTAGGTAGCAGCTTATTTGTTTGTTTTTATTTGAATGCTTTTCTGAAAACCACATGTATGTTTGTTTGTGTGTTTTGCAGTCTTACAACTAAAATCCTACATAAAGACTACTCTTCTGAAAGAAAACGGCTTTATTATTGGGAGTTTGTTCGCTATCTGTCTAGCCTTTGCACAGACACGCAAGTGTGAGGACAGAATAGTAAGAAGACATCTTACACAGCAGGCAAAGACAAATGGGAGCTGAAGTTACCAAGCTGCAATCAAGCTAATTACAAGTATGTCAACGACTGCAGATAATTTGGACAATACTGCACATAATATGGACAAGACTGCAGAAAATATGGATAACACCTTTCAGACCAGGTCACATGTTTCTGGCTCCAAATCTTCAAAGCACTCCAGCAAAGGGTCAGTGCACTCCAGATCTGGCTCAGTGCACACAGCCAAATCATCGTTGCACACCAGCAAGGCTTCGGTGCGTTCCAACAGATCAACAGCCAGTGCTGCAGCCACCAAAGCCAGAGCAAAGGCAGAGGCAGCACGGGCAGAGGTCTCCTTTGCAGAAAAGGAGGCAAACATGATGAGAGAAAAAGCGAATCTCGAAGCTGAGGCAGCACGACGCTTAGCAGATGTGGACGCCAACCTACATGTGTTGCAGATACAGAGAGCAGCAGTTGCAGCTTCAGCTGAGGCAGAGGTCTACGAGGCTGCGCTTGAACTGGAGGAAGAACTGGAGGGTGAATCAAATAGAGACTTGACTGAATTGGACATTCAAGATTCAGCGCAAAGAACCAGTGAGTATGTACAGAACCACACGGTGGTCCAAGACATGACAGGACATGATCAAAATCAGTCTATAGTACGTGATGCACAGCGAGCAGTACCAGACTCTCTGCCCCTACGATCCACCCCAGTTTCCCAGTCCCAGTATGTCTCTCACTCTCATGACACACATGTCCCAGTTTCCCAGTCCCACTATGTCTCTCGCCCTCATGACACATACAGGTATGTTCCCCCCTCTCAGGCCAACACTAACGATGCCCCTAAGTCAAGAGTGTCCATAAAAGAGGAACGAGCATATTCAGGGCCGGACAGTGCTCAACAGCACCGAGCATATACTGCAAAGTCCCACAACTATTCCCTCAGAGACTCTCCTTTCAATCCTCCAGGGACAGATGACCTAGCAAAACACATGATACGTAGAGAGGTTGTTAGTTCTGGTTTATTGACATTTGATGATTGCCCTGAGAATTACTGGGCGTGGAAGTTCTCTTTCCAAAGTGTTATGAGGGACCTTAATTTAACAGACAGAGAAGAGCTAGATCTGCTCACAAAATGGCTCGGTCCAGAGTCATCTCAGCTGGCCAAAAGACTCAGGTCAGTGCATATTAACAATCCATCTGAAGGGGTCAAGATGGTTTGGAATAGATTAGAGGAAACTTATGGATGTTCAGAGGTGATAGAGAATGCCCTGTTGAAAAAACTAGATGACTTCCCTAGAATTTCAGACAGGGACAACATAAAGTTAAGAGAACTTGGTGACATCCTATTGGAAATTAATGCAGCTATGTCAGGTGGCTACTTGACAGGATTAGCATATCTTAACACGCCCCGTGGAATTAATCCTATCATTGAAAAGCTTCCATTCCGTATACAAGATAGATGGGTCACATGTGGCTTTAAGTACAAGGAGGACCACCGAGTCTCCTTTCCACCGTTCAGCTTTTTCACCAAATTCATTGTCGACCAAGCAAGAATTAGGAATGATCCTAGCTTTGTGTTTAACCAGAGCCCTGCAAAAACAGACACGCCAGGAATAAAGCATGTGTACAAAACACCTGTGTCAGTTAAAAAGACTGAATTGTCAGCTGCAACAGCAGACTCTGAGACCAAAGGCCCTGAAAAGAAAACAGAGGAACCAGACACTCAGTGCCCAATCCACAACAAGCCCCATCCACTGTCAAAGTGCCGGGAGTTTAGAAGTAAGCACATAGATGAGCGTAAGGCTTATCTGAAAGAAAAGCGTATTTGCTTTAAATGTTGTGCATCCACTAGGCACATTGCAAAAGACTGTAATGTTAGTCTGAAATGCAAAGAATGCAACAGTGATAGACACAACTCCGCTCTGCATCCTGGTCCAGCCCCCTGGACAACAGAGGCACCTACAACTGAGAGAGATCAAGACGGGGAGTCAGAGGAGACTGCCTCGTCTGCCTTGGTCACATCAATGTGCACAGAGATATGTGGAGTAGCATCAAAGCCCAGATCGTGCTCCAAAATCTGTTTAGTGTCTGTTTTCCCCTCTGGCCGCCCTGACAAAGCACAGAAAATGTATGCTGTGTTGGATGACCAAAGTAATCGGTCATTAGTGAAATCTGAATTCTTTGATCTTTTTGGCATTAGTGGTGACTCAACCCCTTACACTCTTAGAACATGCTCAGGCATTATGGAGACAACAGGGAGGAGAGTATCCAATTTCACTGTCCAGTCCATTGATGGGAAAACACAGGTCAAACTTCCCACTCTAATTGAATGCGACATGATGCCGGATGACAGATCAGAAATTCCAACACCAGACATTGCCCTGCATTTCCCCCATCTGAAACCAGTAGCAAACCAGATCCCAGCACTAGACCCTAGAGCCCAAATCATCCTTCTCTTAGGCAGAGATATTTTAAGTGTACACAAGGTACGTGACCAGTTTAATGGCCCCCACAACACGCCTTATGCACAACGGTTAGATTTAGGCTGGGTTATAGTGGGAGAAGTATGCTTGGATGGAGCTCACAAGCCAGCAGATGTGAGCATCTTCAAAACAAATGTGCTACATAATGGACGCACATCCCTGCTCAGTCCTTGCAATAACAGGATTCAAGTAAAGGAGAGATTCAGTCCTGACACACAACAGCCACGCACAACTTCTCAGTGCTGTCTAGAGACTGTAACCCCTCACACAGACAGCTTGGGAGATGGTGTGTTTGTTAGGACTCCAGATGATGACAAACCTGCTCTGTCTGTGGAGGACAGCATGTTCCTGGAGATAATGGACAGAGAAGTGTACATGGACGATGCGAACCACTGGGTGGCACCGTTGCCATTTCGTTCACCTCGTCGTCAGTTACCGAACAACAGAAATCAGGCATTAAAACGTCTCTCCACTCTGCAACGCTCACTAGAAAGAAAACCTGAGATGAGAGAACATTTTGTCAGTTTCATGCAAAAGATGTTTGAGAATGACCAAGCAGAACCAGCTCCACCATTGAAACCAGGTGAGGAGTGCTGGTATCTGCCCATTTTTGGTGTCTATCACCCACAGAAACCAGGGCAGATTAGGGTAGTATTTGACTCAAGCGCTCAGTATGAAGGCATCTCCCTGAATGACACACTCCTCAGTGGACCTGATTTAAACAATACACTCCTAGGTGTCCTTCTGCGTTTTCGCAAAGAGCAGGTTGCAGTCACAGCTGATGTGCAACAAATGTTTTATTGCTTCGTAGTAAGGGAAGACCACCGAAACTATTTAAGATTCCTGTGGTACAAAGATAATGACATCACCAAGGAAATAGTGGAGTACAGAATGAAAGTGCACGTTTTTGGAAACAGCCCTTCCCCAGCTGTAGCCACCTACGGGCTTCGACGTGCAGCTGAGCAGGGTGAGGCTGAACATGGAGCAGACGCAAAACAGTTTGTCACAAGAAACTTTTATGTGGATGATGGACTGGCCTCTGTACCTACGGAAGCTGAAGCAGTCAGCCTCTTGCAGAGAACCCAAGAGATGTTGGCAGCCAGCAATCTCAAGCTGCACAAGTTCGCATCAAACAGCAGCGCAGTCATGGAAGCATTCCCCAAAGATGACAGAGCAAAAGATCTAAAGGACCTGGACATAGGCGTGGACCCTCTGCCCATTCAGCGGAGTCTTGGGGTGAGTTGGAACTTACAAACTGATAGTTTCACGTTTCAAGTGTCCCGAGATGTAAAGCCATTTACACGCAGAGGCATCTTATCCACAGTAAATAGTATTTACGACCCCCTAGGATTTGTCTCCCCCATAACTGTGCAGGGTAAGGCCTTAGTCAGAGAGCTCTCCTCAGAACAGTTGGACTGGGATACTCCGCTCCCTGCAGACAGGGAAGCACAGTGGAAGGCATGGACCAACCAACTAATTGATCTTGAGCAGCTCAATATCCCCAGACCCTATGTGCCAGTGTCACTCTCATCCACTCAGCACAGAGAACTATGCATAATGCCTCTATCACAGCAATAGCAGCTGTAGCGTATCTTAGGGTTATAGACAGTGATGGCCAGTGTCATGTAGGCTTCATCATGGGCAAATCAAAACTAGCTCCACGCCACACAGTGCCACGCTTAGAGCTGTGTGCAGCCGTCTTAGCAGTCGAGCTGGCAGAGATGATTACTGAGGAGATGGATATAGACCTTCATGCAGTCAAGTACTACACTGACAGCAAAATAGTGCTTGGCTACATTCACAATGCCTCTCGTAGATTCTATGTATATGTCTCAAATAGAGTGACACGAATCCGGAAATCTACTCACCCTAACCAATGGCATTACATAGCTACAAGTCACAATCCAGCAGACCACGGTACAAGACCAGTCCCAGCAGCTCACCTACAGCAGACTAACTGGTTCTCAGGCCCAAGATTCCTGCACAAAGCTGTTGCAGAGGAGAACACAGAGACTGAATCCTTCGACCTCATTGGCCCTGATTGTGATGATGAGATCAGGCCTGAAGTGACAGCCCTTGACACCAAGGTCATTGAAAAGCAGCTGGGGTCACACAGATTCAGCAGGTTCTCCACCTGGAAGTCCCTTGTGAGAGGTATGGCTACTCTTACCCACATTGCCAAATCATTCTCCAGCAGCTCACACACAGACTCTTGTAAAGGCTGGCATCACAGCAAGAAGATGTGCAGTTCCTCAGAATTCTCACAAGCGGAGATGCTCATAATCAAATGTGTGCAGCAAGAATCTTATAAAGATGAACTCATGTCTATGTCAAAGAGAACAGAAATCTCAAAACAGAGCCCTATCAAGAATCTGAACCCCATTATTGATCAAGAAGGCCTGATTAGAGTTGGTGGCCGCCTGTCAAATGCAGACTTGACTAAGGAAGAGACACATCCCTTACTCATTCCAGCCAATCATCACATAGCCACTCTTTTAGTAAGACACTATCATGAAAAGGTGGCTCATCAAGGGCGTCACTTTACTGAGGGTGCCTTACGCACAGCTGGCCTATGGATTGTAGGATGCAAACGGCTTCTCTCCAGCATCCTGCACAGATGTGTTACCTGTAGAAAGCTGAGAGGGAGATTAACGGAACAAAAAATGTCAGACCTCCCTGCAGACAGACTAACAGTGAGCCCCCCATTCACCAATGTAGGCCTAGATGTCTTTGGGCCATGGAACGTAACTTCACGCCGGACAAGAGGAAACAGTGCAGAGAGCAAAAGGTGGGCTGTGATATTTACCTGCTTAAGCACTAGGGCAGTTCATCTAGAGGTCCTAGAATCCATGTCAACCTCAAGCTTTATTAACGCACTAAGGAGGTTCTTGTCCATCAGAGGCCCTGTCAGGCAGCTCCGGTCTGACAGAGGTACAAATTTCATAGGAGCCTGCCGAGAACTGAAAATCAATTCAGATGATCCAGAAATACAGAACTATTTGCTGGACCAGGGCTGTAACTGGATTTTCAATGCACCCCATTCATCCCATATGGGAGGAGCATGGGAGAGACTCATTGGGGTAGCGAGACGCATTCTTGATGCAATGCTGCTAAAAAACGGAAACACTCGCTTATCACACGAGGTGCTTATCACACTAATGGCTGAAGTGATGGGCATCATGAATGCCAGGCCATTGGTCTCTGTTTCAACTGATCCTGACATGCCAGAGATTCTCACACCAGCGATGCTCCTGACTCAGAAAGCCAGCCCAACATCAGCACCGCCTGGAGACTTTGACCTCAAGGACCTTTACAAATGTCAGTGGAGGCAGGTTCAGAGTCTTGCAGACACGTTTTGGAAGCGCTGGAGGCAGGAGTACCTGTCAACACTCCAAAAACGGAGGAAGTGGACGGACGACAAACCCAACATTCAGGAAGGAGATGTTGTCCTTCTCAAAGACTGTCAGGTGAAGCGCAACGAGTGGCCAGTTGGGCTAATCGTAAAGGCCATTCCCAGCAAGGACAACAGAATTCGCAAGGTCGAAGTTAAAATTGTTAAACAAGGGACTGCCAAAGTATACCTTAGGCCTGTTTCAGAAGTGATTGTTCTACTTTCAAGTGAAATGTAATCTTGCATGCTTTATTTACATAGTGGTATACAAATTAATATACCAGACGGGGAGTGTGCTGGCCTTTGACCAGTGTTTAAGTGAGAAATCTCCGCCACCTTGTGGTTGCTTTGAGTAATGCCGCTTACATAAGGTTCTGTGAAGATCAAAGCAATTAGCTCAGTTCCATGTTGTTGTTTGAGAAGCAAGCATGCAGCAGTGTGTACTCCACAGCTCTCCAACGTTTGTGCCTTTGGAGAAGATATGTCTGTGAGTAAACTAAATATGATTGTGCCAAATGGTGTAACAAAACGTTTTTAGTTACTTTTGATGTTCTGTAACTTTATAGTAGTGTGTGTTTGTTCTACTCATTTCCATATGCCATGTGGCTACTGTTTGTATGTGATTGCATTAACCAGCCATGTTTATCCTTTAGTAGCTCAACACAAATAATAACACTGGTATTTTGAAGTTACTGTAACTGTTACTAGGTAGCAGCTTATTTGTTTGTTTTTATTTGAATGCTTTTCTGAAAACCACATGTATGTTTGTTTGTGTGTTTTGCAGTCTTACAACTAAAATCCTACATAAAGACTACTCTTCTGAAAGAAAACGGCTTTATTATTGGGAGTTTGTTCGCTATCTGTCTAGCCTTTGCACAGACACGCAAGTGTGAGGACAGAATAGCTGCTGCTGTGGGAAAAGTTGTCTTCTTTCGACTCCTTTTTCATTCTGCATTAAACACAACCATGCTGCCGTTGTATGAGCTCAAACAGAACAACTGTCTCCAGACGTTGTTTATTATTATGAATGAGTCGTTTTTAGGTTCATTATTATTATGATGATGCACCTGTCTGTCATTGAGTCAGTCACATTACCTTGCTGTTTCTCTTGTGTTCTCTCTTGGTGGAAGCTCGGGAATATAATCAGTTTAATCAAACAAACTGTCATTCATCTCATCAGAGAATGTGACAGTTGATCCGTTCTGTTGCTGAACACCAAACCACTGCAATATTCTTATCTGTACCTAATTGTACCAAAAGTATGTACTTACTTGCGCGATTTTCAGTTGCTGCCTCAGGGCCGAGATTAATTTCTTCTGAATCATGTTTTCCTTCCGCATCCGCTTGCATGCGGGTGCTATGCAAGCGGATGCGGATGTGGAAGCCATGTCTTTTGCCATTGTTTCTCTGTCCACACTGGTGACCATCTTGGCCCCTGAGGTACGCAGGCTGCGAAGTTGCTGCATCGCAGCCTGGTACCTCAGAGGCCTCTTTAATTTCGAGCTCGGTGAGCTCTTTGTGTGCGTTTTTTTAGGTGGTGTTTCAGGTTTTTTTTTTTTTTTTTTGGCAGCCACTCCTGAAGAGAGGGCACCGGTACTCCTTGCTGTTACCTAAAGGACTGCAATATACGAATATCAACATTTGTGAAATCTTAGTTCTTACCCTGGCAACCCGTCCTTTCTTCAAACAATTCTGGAGGTTCACCTTGTCCTCCAAAGTTTTGTCAAGGCTCTAAGGAGAAGATCAAATGTGAAAACACATTATTTTAATAAGATCTCTGAGGCAAGTGTGCAAGTACATCACTATCAGATGTAAACTGTCCAAAACAGTTAATTTTCAGTAATTTAGTACCCTTGATACAAGACTTTCATATACTAGTAATTTAAAGTTTGCATGGCTTTAATTAACTAATTAAAAACTCAGGACAATGAAAAAACAGGATTATGATAAGCTGTAGTATTGAAAATTGGAAACACTCCAGTGAAGTGAAAGTACATTAAAATTGTACTTAAAGGGATATTTCACTTTCAAAAAACTTTTGGTAATTTTATCTTCTAATCAGGCTGAACACCCTGAACAGTTTTTAATTTGCTTGATTCAATATTTAGATATTTGATGTAAATGTTACCAGGCCCTCCAGGACCAGGGCCTCTCCCCACACACACCCATTGTAACTTCAAACTTCATTTTAACCATGATAGATTCATTAAAAGCACCCATTATTTTTTTCTGGTGACTAATACTACCCTCCTAATACGTGAGCAGGCTGTGTTTTTTCGATAACCTTTTTCATTTATTTTTAATAATTATTTTTTGTATTTTATTTTTTTCCACTTTCCCAAATAATTATTACAAATAAATGAAAAGAATGTATGGAGAAATCACATATTAGGAGGGTAGGATGAGTCACCAGAAAAAATAATGGGTGTTTTTAATGAATCTATCATGGTTAAAATGGAGTTTGAAGTTACAATGGGTGTGTGTGGGGAGAGGCCCTGAGCCTGGCGGGGCAGATAACATTTACATCAAATATTTAAATATTGAATGAAGTAAATTAAAAACTGTTCAGGGTGTTCATAAAAGCCTGATTAGATGAGTGACCAAAAGTTTTTTTGAAGTGGAATATCCCTTTAAGTACAGCACTTGAGTAAATGTACTTAGTTACCTATCACCACTTTGTGTACCTGTTCATGCCTGGCAGATTACCCCAAAAATATCTTGCTCTGTGGGCAGGGCTGACCTCCACCGCATCATGCAGAACAGGATTGTACTGAAAATAAATATAAGAATAATGTGGTTAAAAAAAACACAACCAGTGAATGAATGCAATCAGGCCTGGAATTTCATCATTTTTAGGGGCTGGCAAGACTACACTTCTCGAGCATTTAAATAGGGATTGGGGAAACAAACACGGAGGACCAAAACAAAGTGCCACCACTTCTTCTACCTATTGCCAGTGATGGGCAAGCTACTTGGAAAATGTAGTAAGCTAAGCTACAAGCTACTCTTGATGAAATATAGCTTAAGCTACAACGAAGCTACCCACTGAAAATGTAGCAAAGCAAGCTACAAGCTACACAGCAAAAGTAGCTAACTACAACAAAGCTACTTTTTTTTTTTTTTTTTTTTTAATCAACATCATGATCAAGTGCAACTTTCCACCAAACAAATAGTCAGGCAAAAAATGCTCAGTTCAATTGATTATTATAAAACTGGAAAAAAGCCCTCAAGTCTGGCTTTTTGTTTCATCCTTTCATTTACTTTTTAAATTAAATGTGTACCTTTTCAGGCTGTGACCCCCCCCCCCAAAGAAATCCTATTTGAACTTGGGACCCCACCCTGACAAGCAATTGGAATTAGGAGTTGAGGCATTACATTTAGTTTCACTCTGTTCCACCGATAAATATTGTGAAAATAGCAGATCTACAAGCTCACAACACCTCGGAACACAATGCGTTTCAAGCTTGTGGATCTGCCATTTTCACAAGTTGTGCCTCTTTTACTATTGTCAAATTGGCCAATGTTTGACCAGTTTTTATAGTTGCTAACTTTTGATGCAGTTTTGGTATTTTATTTATATTTTTTAGGTATTAAAAAGTCTAAAAGGTCCTTAAATTGCCACTTCACTGTCATTAGTTAGCTGTGGACAAAAGAGTGCCCTGATCTGTGTGCTGTCGAAACAGCTGATAAGATGGATGGATGGATGGATGGATGGATAATCTTTATGCTGATAGACAGACAGACAGACAGACAGACAGACAGACAGACAGACAGACAGACAGACAGTCAGTCAGTCAGTCAGTCAGTCAGTCAGTCAGTTAGTAAGTATAGTAACATTCTCATTTGAATTGATTCATGTTATAGGCCTACAATTAATTTTGTACTGTAGTGCAGATAAATGGTGAGTTGAGTGTAACGTTCTACTTTGACTACTTCAGACCAGTGGTGTAAAGTAAAGTAGATTTACTGTAGGCCTACTTACACTAAGTAGCCTACAATTTTGAGGTATCTGTACTTTACTTGAGTATTTCCAGAGTATTTCCAGTTTTCAGTACTTTTACTTCTACTCACTACATCTCAAATCCAAATATTGTACTTTTACTCTACTAAAATTATTTGAAAACTTTAGTTACTAGTTACTTTACAGCTATGAAAGATTATATTATAAAATATACACTACACCAGTAAGACTCCCTAATCCTGTCACACTGCTGACATCAGTATGACATCACACCGTACACAAATGACCCTTATATAAGACCGGCATTATCTACCGACAGATTAGTAACAAGATGTCAAAATCGTTGAAGGTTGAATCTCCAGATATGGAGATAACCAACACATCACTCCATATATGGAGATGACCGACGAATCTCACTAAGTCTGACCTCACAAGCCCCATATTTGGACACGAACAACATATAACTCCATATATAGAGACATAGCTGCTGACATCAGTATGACATCACACTGCTGACATCAGTATGACATCACACCGTACACAAATGACCCTTATATAAGACCGGCATTATCTACCGACAGATTAGATGCAAGCAGGATCTCTACTCTGACACAACTCATCGGCTCATAAGCTGGTTCTCCCTCCATATATGGAGATAACCAACAAATCTCACTAAGTCTGACCTCACAAGCCCCATATTTGGACACAAACAACATATAACTCCATATATAGAGACATAGCTGCTGACATCAGTATGACATCACACTGCTGACATCAGTATGACATCACACCGTACACAAATGACCCTGACGGCACACACCAAGCAGTGTGATGTCATACTGATGTGGAGATATGAGCAGGGCAAAGGTGTGACGTGTGACGTGTGACCGACGGACGGACGGCCGGTGGAGGTTTTAATACTAAACTGCGACCGTAACCTTACGGTCGCAATTATTCCACTTTAGCCCTATTTTATACCTTCCTTGGCTATTTTCAAACATTTAGTAGCCTACTTTTACTTTTGGTACTTTAAGTAGACCTACATTTTGATGCCAATACTTTCATACTTTTACTCAAGTACATTTTGAATTCTGGACATTCGCTTGTAATGGGGACATCTACAGCGAAGTATTGATACTTTTACTAAGTACAAATTGTGAGTACTTTTTCCATCTCTGCTTTAGACAGAACAGAACCATTAGCACTAATTTAGCAGGTCACACAATGGATCAGATATGCATCCAGCCGATGGCTCATTCTTATGTTAATTCACGTCGTTGAGGCACGCTTTTTAAACAAGGTGCGAATGGTTGTTTTTGATCGATATGCGAGGCATGTCCAGTCCGTCGTTCCGTGCACTCTATCATGCGGTGTGGTGTCCCCTTCACTGTTTCACCCGCATTTGGTTAAAGTTATAACGAGTGAAGTTCTAACATTGCAAACGTTGCAAATAACAGTTTCACAGTGTAGGTTTAGTTCCATATGACCATATCCCCTCCGTCTCTCCTTCTCCGTGTCTGACTGTCTCTGTGTGCAGTGGGTGCACGTCCGGTGCAGACAGAGAGCAGTGACTTCTTGCTATTGGGGAGGAGGAGCCATGGAAGCAAGGGTAGATCTTCAAGCGAACACCCTGCCGAGCCGAGACACGTTGATAGCTTGTAGATCTGTCATTTTTGGCAAATGACACCGCTGTACTATAGAAGTATAAAACGAGCTGTGATTCATGTGCACAGGCTGTACCATGGCTTTTCTCCGGGGATTTTTTCTTTTCTTTTTTGCGCACAACCTTTATTAGTAACGTGTAGCGTTTGGTGGACGCTACGTCACTACTGGGCTCTAAAAATAGCTCCGCTACGCTAAAAGCTATTTGGTTCAAAACGAGCGGCGCTACCGTGACGCTACTGAAAAATGTAGTTAAGCTATGTAGCGTCGCTACTTGTAGCTCGCTACTGCCCATCACTGCCTATTGCCGGTTTAGGCCACACCTAGATGGGATCACATGGCCCGTTTTAAAATGAATACCAGGCTTTCCTCCAAGGTAGAAAGACTGGTGACGCGAGTTACCTAAGCCTGGATGAATGCAACTGACAAATGTAACCAAATGCAACTACCATTGGAATTATTGTTACCCGGGAACATATGTATAGACATTATAAGAGTTATAATGTATTAATAGTTGAACATTATATTCTCCCTCATATTGTAAAAACCCCAAACATACTCATACTCTCATCTTGCCTGTTCTCACTCAGGTTTGGAAAATGATGTCACATCAAATAGATTTCAGCATTGGAATCATCATAATAAGAAAAGGTTTCTTTTTCACGCCGGCACCAGGGGGCTTTTTGGATTTGGCCCTGTAGAAAAATATGCGGACTGTGCTTATTTGTATTCTCTGTTAACTTAACACTGAGGATTTTACAGCGTAGATTGGGATCCCAGTGATAAAAACATGCTATAAAATGTCCACGGCCTAACGCATATCAAACGTGGGAGGTCCTTGAAATGAAAAGGGCTGACAACCACTGGTGGATTCACATGCACAATAATCCCAAATAATCAACACACCTTTAGGTATTTACAGATGTCTGCCTTGGTTCTGGGTTCCATGTTAACCACGTTCTCAAAGAGCCAGAAGAACGGCCGGTCTTCATCCTCTCTGGGCCTCAGCTTGTTGAGGATCCTTTCAAACTCAAAGAACAGCAGTCTGTAAATAAGTTCATTTGGATGAGGGCAGGTGTACAGAACAAGAACAACTGCAGTTTCAAAAATGAAGATTTATTTTCTTCTTGCAAGGTATGGTTTTCAAAATAGGCAACAAAAAAAAAACAATAGACAAAAATACAAAAATGAAAACAACAAACGAGGGCATACCTAAGGCAGGCAAAAGGTAAAGTACTACTGACTTCATACCAATGTTGAGGACAGAGCGCTATCTCAGGGCATTGTGCCCTCAACTTCCCTCTCTCACCTCAGAGACAAGAATGACTCTAGTACCAATTCAAGGAGCTTAAGTAATGTGGGTCCACCCCCAGTTGGGTCAAACCAACTGTCCTTGCTCAAGGAACACTTATTCACATTCACCTTAACTCAATTGAACAAAACATTTCATCACAATAAAGCATAATAATCCATATGGGTAAGTATTAATCGTGTTTTTGTGGCAACCGTTCTTTTCAATAAAATATATCAACCTGGAAAACTCACACACCCCTAGTAAATGGTCTGTGCCAATCACCTTCTAACAGCTATAAATTGAGCTCTTGAGACAGGTGTGACTCTTTTGGTGGACCAAACAGGAAGTAAGTGTTTGTTAGCAATGATGATGACTTTAAACTGTAGAGAATAACATCTGCTTTAAACCAAGCAACTCTGTTAATTGTAATCTGAATCAACATTAAAGGTATATATATATGAAATGAATATAAGATGTGAAACAAACTCTCAGAATACAGGTTGTGCACATACCTAGCATCAAAAAGTTTGTTGCAGTCAAGTTTAGTCAAGTCAAGTTTAAAGTGGGAAAGTTAGTCACTTTACCACACAGTCATGTTCCCCCTGAAAGCAAAGAGGAGAACGGTACAAACTAGGGCATTAATGAAAAAGTCGACAAGTCGACTCAGTCAACTTCATTACCAAGTCGACTCCCACCAGAGAAAGTCGAAAGTTAAAGTGGATTTTCTTTTTCTATTGTGAAAATAGTAGATCTACATGCTGACAGAGGCGTTGTGAGCTATTTTCACAATTTCTGCCTCTAATATTTGACAATTTGGACAATGTTTAATTTGCCTTTTTAGAGGTATTAAAAAAGTCCTTAAATTGGCACTTTAGAAATGTGAAGATACCCTCTATAAACTTAAACTTTGTTGGTTTGTTTACAGTTGAGTGAGAAAACAATGTTTCACATTAAGTTAATCATCTGGGGACCCCCCAAAATAATTGGGGGGTCATGTGTGATGTGATGACGTCATCAAACGATGAAGTCGACTTCAACTCAACTTTTTACTGAGTCTAGTTGACTTGCAAAAATCACAAGTCGTTAATGCCCTAGTACAAACACACAGACAATATGGTCAGTCTGGCAGAAACCTTGCATGTCCAAAACCAGTGGTGGAAAAAGTACTCAAAGTAAAACTATCAATACAGCAATTTAGAAATGCTCCGTTTTCTATCGTTTTTCGCCCCCTTCTTTTCCTTTCAGTTAATGAAAAACAACAAAAGCAAAGGCGCATGCACAAAACACAAATTTGACCTACTTCTTTACACCTGTGATTTAAAGATTTGACAGTTAAATATATTCTGAAGCTGAGTGACTCCTTACCATATAATCCGTTCCTGTGAGGGTTGACCGTGCAGAGGTCATTGCAGGGACTTCCTCCTATCAGGAGGTCAAATGAACCCCATTCTGCCAACTGCAACATGACAGCAGAGGTTCAACATTAACATTGAGCAGCTCTATTGTTATAACTATAAGTTGAATAAATTGGGGGAACTTAGGAGAGAGTATAGTATAACATGCTAGCATCATCTATGGGAAACTCCATGTTAAACAGTTTGCGCTAGCGAGCTAATAACACAAACATAAGTCATTTCACAACTATAATGTGGCTAATAATGTTTTCTTTGGGATGTACATACACAAACCATCTATGACAATAGGCAGAGGGCAGAGCTTTTTCTGTGCTTTTTTTTATACATTTGTTGGAGCATTTTAGTGCTGTTAAGTCCCGGACATGCTTGACTCTGAACCCCATGGTGCCTCTTCTGTATAGCGCCTCTTCTGAAGTAGGACATTAACTTACGGTAAAACATAAAAAGTTGAAAAATGGAGACACAAGGTTTCTGCCCGCCAGCAACAAAATAGTTGTTGCCGTTTCCATAATGTCTTTCCATAATGGCGTTATTTTCAACACATGGCACACAGTTTAAGCTCGCACTTAAAACTGTAATCCCTATTTACTTAGTTGGCTGAAGTCCCATAGGGCTTTATTCTAGGTCCAGTAGTATTTCCCCAATACATTTTTCCAACAGATGTTCGCCACCCAGAACAGTGATGCTATAGGGTTGAAGTGGTTAAACTCAAAGGAACACAATGGAAACACTCTTTTAGAGCTTTATTGTGTTTCATCCCTTTCACAGATTATGTTCACATATATGCATATGCATTTTGCCAATAGAGATGACAATCAATTTATCGGTAGTCAGATTCAGGGCAAATACTATATATATACTGTATATATTTTTTATGAACAACTGAGCAGAAAAAAACATTAAAGATCTCACTACAAACTGTAGTTACCTGTTTGCTGGTGATGTTGCACACCGCCCACGTACTGAGTTTGGCCGTCATGTTTGACCTTTCCTACGTTGATGGAGTCCTGACAGACCTCTGAGGTGACGTAACACTCAATCTTGAAGCCCAGCTGTTTGAGTGCAACGTATCCTGTCATAACAAAACCACACATTAACCACACATAAAGTCCTCCTGTGTGCAATCTTTAGCCATTGAAGCCTCATTTTATACTTTCATACAGCACTGTTTGTGGTGAAAATCGCTGCATAACACCGGCATATGACAGAGTAAGCCATTGTGAGAATGATGTGCCTAAAATCTTAGTGGTGAGCCCATTTGGAACGCGAGATCCAGATGTACATAATGAATCTTTTATATAATTATCCAATGACATGTCAGGTGTCTGCATACTATATTTTTCCGATACTGATTTACTTTAATTGATACTTCAATGCTGATATGTACACCTGGCATATTAACACCAAAATAACAAATGTACCAACCTGCTGATATGCCATCAAACAGAGACAACACCCTCAGCGGCCTGCGCTGTTGAGCAGGGATGGATGGATATACTCTGTGGAGTTCCTTAAAGTTAAACAAAATAGATCATTAGAATGATTAAACTTAAACATTCAATTCAATATGTTTTAATGCAACGCAAAAATAAATGAAATGGAGATGCTCCACTTGTACCATGCTATGTAAGCACTGGCCATTTCCTCTCCACAACATCCTAGCACGGACGGAAAAGCAGACAAAAACAAATTTTCATCTCTCTGTGCTGCAAGAACGATTGTTTCTTTTAACCCTATTGTGTTGTGAAGTATCTATCTATCAATCTATCTGTTGATCAACCGACCACGACCAACCTACCAAACTACCTATATATCAGGAACACCTCGACACATTGCAGAGGCCGGGAATCGTACCTGGGACCTTCTGCTTAGTTCCCAGGTGGGCTCTCTGCCCATTCAACATGAATCACATGACCCCATAGACCTTCATATGGTATCAAATGGGGACCCATGGCCAAACTGGGTGTCCTTGAAGTTAAAAAGCTTGAGAATCACTGCTGTACAGTATGTAGCTGTGATTTTTAGGTCACTCACAAATGCCCAACCACTTTTGTTGGTGAACAGCTGTTGGACCTTGATGGACCAGTCGTCTCTGAGTTTCAGGAGTCCTGCGTGGCACTGGGTGGGATCCCACATGAAACAGCTCCATGGATCGATCTCTTTAATCTTGTTAAAGGCTTCTGGAGCCACCAGGATGTCAACGCAGTCCTTACAAAAACTCCTGAGAGAGGGGACACAAAACATACAATGAGCTGAATGGACTGATAGACACCGGGTATGCAATTTACAATTTAGCAGACACCAGTGGTGGTTTGGTCATTGAACCACGGCGTGTGGCCGTGTACGATACGGATGTGCACGCTAGAACGCGTGTCCCTCTGAGACCCCTCGATTCATGAGCCAAGTAAATGGTAACACCAAATGGCTACTTTGCCTAACAGGTTTAGTGTGCAAATGCCTCCTCACACCTCGCATAGACGCATACACTAACACGCAACACAGCATGTTGGCTTTAATAGGGCTGCTGCTAGTATCCTATCTGCACACAACAATGCCTCAGCCACCATTAAAGCAGAAGAGGGTAATACTCATTTCAAAGCAAACTTTTTTTTTTTTTCAGCCTATAATCCTATAATTTAATGCATTCATTGAGAAGATTTTCAAAGATAAAACTATGCTAAAAAAACAGTAATTTACTATACAAACATGTTTTCTACTACTATTTATACAACCTACTAATATTTTATATTAATCTTTGTCTGGCAGAAGCCCTGCCTCTGTATGTTTCCATTCAGTGGTGTGAAGGGACTCATTGCATTTAAACTTTGCATTTTAAAGTACTGCACTTAAGTGCAATTTAAGCTACCTTTACTTTTAGAAGTGTATTTTCATTTCCAGATACTTCTACTCCACTAGATCTGAGGCGTAGGTAGTACTTTTTACTCTGCTATTTTATTTAGCAGCTACAACTGATTGCAGCACTTTGTATTTTGGAGAGAGGGCGAGATCATTTAGCGACCTCCAACCGGGTTGCAACCTGTACAGTACTTAAGTAAAAGTACTTAGTTACTTTACACCACTGGGATTGTGCAATGTAGATTTGGGTCCCGGAGAAAACAAATGGTCAAATGGGGGTCGTGGCCTAATGCATATTATGGGGCTTTTAAGCCGTGACATCATTTTGTAGGCAGAGGAGAATCTGCCCCCAGAGCATTTTCTGTCCCTCGCTATTTCAAAAAGCAACGACTAAAAAATAACGACTAAAGTATAATTCTAACACTTTCCTTTCAACAACAAAGAGAAGAAAAATGTGTAAATAGTAAAAATAGTAAAAAGATTCACGGAAACTGGGGGCAGAAATTCTCCTCTGCCTACAAAATGATGTCATACTTAACAGCTCCATTACCCGGCTTGTTTGGATGCTTGATTCTGATTGGTCGAGCTCTGAAATCAGCGGTGAATTATAGGCGTATAATGACCGCTTCGCTCTATAATTCACCGCTGCCTAATCAAAGGCTCAGAGCAGCTGCTGCAGTGAGGATGCACTGCGTGGATTTAGTGCCGTATCCAACATGGCAGCCATGTAAACAAACACAAAGCGTCATTTACAACCAAACGTTGCTCTGAAGAATGTTTTAAAAAACATTTGAGGCGAGAAATAGACAACGCAGTAACAGAAAATGGATTCTATTTGATCAGCACTTCCTTGTTTTCCAAGGCGACCGTGTTGCGCTCGGGGGGACGCACTTTCAGCCGTCTGTAAACAAGGAAATACTTTGTTTTGTTTTTAGTTTTGAGTCAAATTATAAATGTTATGTATTAGCCGGGTAATAAGTGCTATACCGTCTTGCTGCTTGGTCATTATGGCTTCCGCCTCGGGGAATTATCAGCCCGTCGTGTCCATATAAGTCATAATGGCCGCGCATCAAGACATTATCGCATAAATAACTGGGGCTTCTTGAAAAAAAAGAAAAAAGAGAAAAAGGGAAAGAAAAAGGTACATAGGCTAATCACTGCCTTAGGGTATGTTCCTTGTATTTCATATCATTTTATGTTCACATTGATTTCTTTTTTTCATTCAAACCCTATGCGTGCAGTGTCGAGCTCTTCCAAAAGTCAAGGAAAACTTTCCGACCTTCCGAAATGTTTCACCTTGGCAAAAGGCTTACGGGAAGACGAGTAGGCCTACACAGGCCAGGGTCAAAGCCCAGAGACTCAGCCAACACAGGCTAACAAATCCAGCAGGAGCTGTAGAGGGATTTAAAATGCAAAGAGCAGACAGAGAGGTCAAACATGAGGTTCCGCCGGGCAGGAACAGGTTTAGGTGCGGGGGTTACAGGAGACGGGTCAACGGAATACAAATGCCGAGGCTAGAGAGAACACGAAGCAGCAAACAACACAAGACAATTGGCAGGGAGCAGGCAGGGGTGGACAAAGTTAAAGGTCTGGTGAAAGGAAAAATCACAGCATTTCACACTAGAAATACTGTTCCAGAGGAAACAGTGTGGGTTTGAGTAGCACACTAAGTACAGTGTGATGATGATGATGATGATTGATGATGATGACCAGTAATCGGGAGATACGCGACCGTCAGGTCACATGTATGCACAAATAGAGGTTGTGGTATGACTGTAGACATACCGTGTGCGGCTTTGCATGAATTTAGGGCAAAATCTGTAGCCTGTAGGAAAAAAATGTGTTTTGCAAGAATGGGCCTTGTGGTGGTGCTAGAAGAGGGCCATGTGAGAAATGAGGAGTGTGTGTGCAAAGTTTGGCATGGATAGGGGCAACGGTGGCGGAGATATGAGTTGGGGAAAAGTGTAACGTGACTGACTGACAGACTGATAGCCGGTGGAGGTTTTGACTGTCGCAATAATGATGTATCCTCATCATTATTATTTCCAATCAGAAAATAGACATAGGTATAGGGACATGAGTAACATGAGTATTTGGGAAAAAAAATAAAAATAAAAAATAAAAGAAAACTGCACTACATACACACAGGAAGTCATGTATTGGAGTGGCTAGCAAAGCAAAAAAATATGTTATTCACACTTTTAGATCATACTGTATCTGTGGTCGTAATCACATGGGCATACCTAACAAATACAATAGATGCCAAAGAAATGTAAACAATTCATTTGTTTTTATGGTTTTTTTTTTGTTTATATTAAAAGTCCCTAAAAAGCCTTCCATATACTTCTGCTTCTTGGAAATAAAAATGTACTGTGTGATGACATAGATCAACTCTTTTGATCCACCTGTTTGATTGCATCTGAAATGGCTTGGAATTAGAGACAGACAGAACATGAAATTTAAATATCTGAGTGGTTGTTTAGGCTAAAACCTGTATAAAACCCTATTATGGACGAATATTTATATAAAATATATATTTTTAGCATGGTGTGGCCCCTTTGATAATACAAAGAAGCAATAGATGAATCATCAATCAATCAATCAATCCCCAAACCCTGGTTCGCAGACCATTTTTATGGGTTGCAATTAAATAACATAATAATTTCCATAAACAAAATAAATATCGAAAATAGCAGGTCTACAAGCTCACACTGCGGCACAAAGTGATGCGTTGTGAGCTTGTAGATCTGCTATTTTCACTATTTTGGATCCCAGACAAAACCACTCATTTCTCTTTTAGTTCTTGAGCTACAGTGTTTACAGGGTTAGCCTGTCTCTGTGTATGCGCGTTTGCTTGTGTGTGCGTGCGTGCATGCGTGTGTGTGTGTGTGTGTGTGTGTGTGTGTGTGTGTGTGTGTGTGTGTGTGTGTGTGTGTGTGTGTGTGTGTGTGTGTGTGTGTGTGTGTGGCTTCCAGGCTGGCACACCTGTCTCTGGTCATCTCATCTAGCACAGCTGCCTGCCATCTTCACATCAACCTCCACAGTATAAAGCCCTGCATGACCTCCTCTCTGCTTGATGCCAGATCCTTTTCAGTCTCCCGTGCGACAACACCTCTAGCCAATTTTTCACAGAGAAATGTGTGCATTCTAGTTCTATTGCACTCCCTGGGTCAGATTTTTGACTCACTTCTACTGTGCTTCAGTTGCCTGCCTGCCCCCATTACCCAGATATTTTGTATTGTCAAGCACAGCACAGCACAGCATGCTGTGCTGTGAGCACAGGACAAGGCATACTTGTTCAAATCATCACTTACAGTGCTTCTTTTTGTTCTTTCTTTAACAAACAGACGTACACAAAAACAAATAAAAAAATATGTAATGAAAAAGCACAAACATTTCAAAACCCTTGGACTTCGTTTTGTTGTCATGTCTGCCTGACAGGACAAGGCATACATGTTCAAATCAACACTTACACAGTGCTTCCTTTTTTTTTCATTTAGTTGTCATGTCAGCCTCTGGGGTCTGCAGTTTGTGTTAAACTGTAGAGGTCACTGAGGTGGACCTTGTTAACTCATGTTTGATCATCGCTCACAAGGTTTTCTATGTCCCTGTCTGAGAAATGGGGGAGGAGGGGTAGTTTCAATTCATTCATAAAAACGTTGCTTCGTGCGGTGTCATGACTGGGTTCTGCTAGTTGTTGTGTTAAAACTGTCGAGGTCACTGAGGTGGAACTTGTTAACTCGCATGTTTGATCATCGCTCACAAGGTTTTCTGTTTCCCTGTCTACGAAAAGTACAGGTTGGTGGGGGTAGTTTCAATTCAATGCCAACGCCGCCTCGAAAATAATTGCCCCACCAGCCTCAGATCCATGCCATGGCTTTTACAGCCACCAGGAAGTAAACAAAGCCAACAATATGGGATGATTGCATGTTCACCCTGCACTCGCAGACTCACACACGTCAGCACTCCATCTCGGTTGCCGAGCAATGACCATCTTTATACGTCTCATTTGGGTTTATGTTGCTTGTGTGAGTCAGACGTGATGGGCTGCAATCACACTCGCACTGAGTTCAGTCCAAAGTTGAGTGTTCAGTCAAAGTCTGTTCCAAAAAAGAATACATTTCCCACAATGCTTTGCGGAAGTGGGTGGTTCTGCTTGAGGAGGAAGCAGATATGGTATTTGGCCATGTAGTTCTTTTGGAGTTGTCATCGGGTGAAGGCAGAGTACTTGCTGCTTTTTGGTGACACGTAAAATTTATATACCATCTCACAGCGCGCCACCATGCGACACGTTGTGAGCTTGTAGATCTGCTATTTAAAAAAGTTACTTTAGGCACTTGAAGTACATTCTAATGCCAACACTAATACTTTTACTCAAAACATTTTGAATTCCAGGCTTTTACATTTAACAAAGTATTTGTATGTTTCAGTATTGATACTTTTATTTAAGCAATGGATTTGAGTATTTTTCCACCACTGTATAAAGCTTACATTTTATTATGAATAGCAGATTCAATCAATTGCATCTGTGTAGGCATCACTGTCACCATGTATGACATGTAAAGAAATATTTGTAATATTCATTGTTATTGTCGAATGTTTACTGTGACACGCACTTAACTTTAATTTATTTATAATATTTTTCGTTCTGAAATGGAGGTTTCATGTCACTGCAGTGCAGACAGACTCTGCTGCTGTGGAGTACAAACTACAAGTGAACACAGCTGTGTGGGATTGCATCATGGCCTTTCTCTCCTGTTGGTTGGCAGTTGAACCCTGCCCTTCTGTCTCATCAAGTGCAGCTTGTCTGCCCTCTACTGCTTGCCTACAACTCTCTGTGCTTGTGCTTAAAGGGGATGACCTCCCATTTTCAGTAATCAACTATATATTTTATATATGTTAATGTTGATGAGTGAACATTAGCACAAGTGCCCCCCCTCCTGTTGAAAGGGGAACGGAGTTTGGACGAGTTGGGGGTCACGTGACCAGTGACGTCGTCAAGTTGTGAAATGCAACCTGGCCCCATACGTTTCAGTGGGATATCAGAAACAGCGCGACTTCAATTGAAATACAGAGCCTTTTCAGCCGTGTCAGTTGTATTATGTACAAGGGCTATGTCTTGTGAGCTAGAATATGTATCCATATGCCATCCAAAACGAGCAGGATCTACTCCTACCGACATTATTACTTTGTTTACACGGAACGAGGAACGGGCGGAAATCATATGCCCATATTTGGTGGAACGTGATGACGTCTTTCAACAAGCGACGGACGGCGCGGCGCGCTCACTTCCTCGGAGCTCACTGGAGGGAAAAAAAACAAAACAAAACAACAAGAGCACGGACAGACTGAGAGAGAAACAACAAGAGTGAAAAAGTCAGAGAAACTAGAACAGACAAAGCGAGTGAGAAGAAGAAAATATTTCATTTATGAAAAAAATGTCGTGTGAGGAGCATGGTGAGGAATTGAACAAAAGAACAGGAAGACTAAAGCTGGCCGCACACTAGCCGATAATCGGGCTATTTAATTACCCCCCCGACAATCGGGCTGCCACCGACTGAAACGGGCCCGACAATCGGGCATGAACGTCGTCTAGCGTGAGGTCTCACAGATCCACTCGGTGCCCAGCCGAGTGGCTCGGAGGACGATCGGGGGTAGCCCGACTCTTTTCAAACATGTTTGATATTTTCCTGGATCAGTACTGGAAGGGCAGCAGGGGACTGAGAGAAAATAGGTACAGCAGCCGCTGATAGACGCAAGTCTCTGCATACATCTGACTGAGTGACAGATCCATCTCTTTTTTTTTTCTCTCCACCTCTCCGGCCTCTGCCTCTCTCTCACACACACACACACACACACACACACACGCGCGCGCGCCCGCACACAGACACACTTTTCATAGCGTCCGTCCGTCCATCAGGTTGTATCATGAATGATTGGGATTTAAATTAAAACTCAACGGCAGCGCATATCAAACAAACAGAAGAAAGACCGCGACCAGCACACATCCCTTGCAAGTAGGTGGGACGTTCGCGAACGAATCGAGTATTTTGAACGGCTCTTTGAAATGAACGATGGGATCCGGTTCGCAGTAGGGAGCCGTTCCTTTCTAATGAACAGTGGTGGGAAAATAGCCTACTGCAATCAATGTGGAAATACTCTGCCACAAGTAGAGGTTTTTGGAATGCTAATATACTTGAGTAAAAGTACAAACGTATTGGTATCATTCAACATTTAATTAATGTAGCCTACAGAGTACCAATAGTAGAAAGTAGGCAGAATGTCCTGTTTCACAGATTTTCCAATGAATAAAATGTAGAAAAATCTTTTGAAAATAGCCGATCTACAAGCTCACAATGCAACAAATGGCAGGTATGTAGGCCTACCTATATATGGCAGAAATAAATGTATATAGGGTTGAAGTTATTTGTAATTATAATCAAAATCTACAAAGTAACTAATGAGCCAGTCTTTTGAATGGCTCTTTGATAGGAACGGATCCCAGAGATCCGGTTCACTTCAAAGGACCATAAATCCCATCTCTAGGAGTCAAAGAAGTACACGCCCATCCTTAAGAGTTAAGATCTGTTTATTTGACAGGGACCTTGCTCATTAATGGACATGTCAGTTTTCACTTCAATGTAAATGAGCCAGATTTAGCCCGCTGTGGGCTAATTTCCATCTGCAGTCCCTGGACCCCCATTGGTGGTGATCAACCCCCCCAATCCAACCCTTGATGCTGAGTGCCAAGCAGGGAGGCATTTGGGTCCCATTTTTATAGTCTTTGGTATGACCCGGCCGGGGAATTGAACCCCCGACCTCCCAGTCTCAGGGCGGACACTCTAACCACAAGGCCACTGAGCTGGTCAGTCAGACAGACAGACAGACAGACAGACAGGATCCCCATTGGTGGTGGTGATCAACCCCCCCAATCCAACCCTTGATGCTGAGTGCCAAGCAGGGAGGCATTGGGTCCCATTTTTATAGTCTTTGGTATGACCCGGCCGGGGAATTGAACCCCCGGCCTCCCAGTCTCAGGGCGGACACTCTAACCACAAGGCCACTGAGCTGATCCTGATCTACAAGCTTACAACGTGGCACGGGACAGACACAGTTTGGTCTTGGAGATCTTGTTCTGGGTGCGCTACACAGTCATACGACTAATCATAAATCAGGCACCATCAGAAGGACGGAGCGGTGCTTTAGCGCAGGAGAGAGAGGGGATGTCAGAGTTGGATGTACATGAAACGTGTCAAAGTGAACTCATATCGTCAAAATAGGACACAACTTCCATATTGAAGCTTTTTTTTTCGTTGCGTGAGGCGGTGTTGTGTTGAGTCAGTGGATAACGCCATGTGTTTGTATGTGCGTGTGCGTGCGTGTTGCAAAGCACAGCTCTCAGAACACCCCCCGTGGCATCTTGTATTCATTATATTATTTATTATTGCTGTGTGCGAGCCCGACTCAATCGGGATAGAATCCTGTAGCGTGCGGAGCGCCCGACTGTTCAAAACGGCTAGTCTGAGTCCGTTTAGATTATCTGGTAAAATAATCTGAAAAAATGATCCTGTAGTGTTTAATTCTACCCGATTCAGTCGGGCCCGATTATCGGCTAGTGTATGGCCAGCTTAAGTTGGTGTTCTGTACCTGGATGTAGTGGACCAACAGCAAGAAGGCACAGTATTCCATTGCTTCCCAACAAAGGATATTGAACGCTGCAGAAAGTGGCTTGTTGCTATTCGAAATATTAATTATAGTGTTAAAACACCATTAGCCAAGACAAAATCCCTACGTGTCTGCAGCAGACACTTTACAGATCAGGATTATGAAAGGGACCTCAAGGCTTCAGTGATGGGGACGACACCGAAAAGAAGACTGAACAGCACGGCCGTTCCCTCAGTCTTCCCATGGAGTGGAACAGGTGCTGTCCCCATATACCGAGGTGCTTTGGAGAAACGTAGACACGCAGAGGTAGTACTGCTCGTCTATTCGTATATCATTGCTTAAATTACACATGCAAGCCTTCAAATATTGTGGTTGTTGCATTATTTACCTTGCAATCTTTATAATTATGTTCTTAGTCAAATAGTTGTTGGTGTGTGTGTGTGTGTGTGTGTGTGTGCGTGTGTGTGTGTGTGTGTGTGTGTGTGTGTGTACATACATTACAAATATAAATATATATAAATGTCTCTACATTCCAGGTTCTGTCCACTATAGATCTGACTACAGCGACCCCAGCTAAAAATGTAAGTATTGTCTTAATTGTCCTTCTTAAAATAAATAATAGCAATTGCAATTTTAAAGGCTAACTGTATGGATTGATTGTCAGTGGCAGGCAGATAGGTGTTTCAGATTCAGATTCAGATTCAGATTTCTTTATTAACCATTGTGTAATACACATAGGAATTTGCTTTGGCATACTACATTTTTGCATTCAAATCAATTTTTCACATATAACAAAAACAAAAAACAGACGAACACAAAAACACCGACAGAACGCAACACGTAGTCACCACAGCAGCCATGGACGGCGCTATCTGTCTGTCTGTCTGTCTGTCTGTCTGTCTCTCTCTCACACACACTCACACACACACATACACACACACACACACACACACACACACACACACACACACACACACACACACACACACACACACACACACACACACACACACACTGTTCTTACCATGGTTAACAAGCTGTGCAATTTACCGATCTCCATATCCATGTGGATGCATTATGTGTGGACTAAAGAACAATTCTTATTTTGAATGGCTTTGTAGAAAGATGCTGCTGCTATCCCTGTGCACCCTGCACCTGAACTCTTTCCTCACACATTGAAGCCTTCATCTCCACTGTCTAAGAAAAGACACAAGGTAATTTATTGTTTCAAACTTGTTTCACATACTGAAGTGCCACTGTAAATGTCTCAACAGTAGAGAGCACATGGTTTTGAAGACAAACAGTTGTTTATTTTTCCAGCAACTTGAAGCCATGGGTCTAGCTACTGTCTCAAGAAATCCATGTTCACCAGAAAGATTGTCTTTGGTAGGTGTTATTCTTTTCTTTGTATGAATGAATGAATGGATGAGCAAAACGATTACAATGTTTTACTTATAAATATATATATACATTGTATATGTTATTTTTTTTCTGTTACTAGGAAGGCACAGATGACATACCTTTTGAGCAGCAAATCCCAGATGAGGATGAAACCGCCTCACCACCATTATATTCAAGCCTTTCTAGCTCATTAGGAGATAGTCAGACACATTCTGATTATAGACCTCCCACATTAGTAGGGGAGGGCTCTACTACTGACTGGGAAGACTCTGAACAATCTAGTCAGACTTACAGTGACAGGGAACCTATATAAATTAAATATACAGCCACTTTTTCATAAAGTTGAGGAAGACCTAAAAAGATGGATGAATCTCCTCCTTACCTTATTAGGCCGAATTAACGCTATTAAAATGAATATATTACCAAAGTTTATGTATATTTTCCAATCTCTCCCAATTCATGTTCCTTCTGCTTTCTTTTCTTCACTAGATAAATTGATCAGACGCTACATTTGGCAAGGTAAATCTCCAAGAGTAGCTTTAGATAAACTTACTCTAGAATACGCAGAAGGAGGACTGAAACTTCCGAATTTCAGATTGTATTATTTGGCGGCTCAAACAAGATATTTGGCACAAATGTTCAATAATGACCCTTCACTTTCATGGCTGAGCATGGAGAAATGGGATCTCAATGAAGAAAATGTATCTGAGATGGTATACAAATGGGATGAAAAAAACATCAAAACTACCACAAAAAAAAAACCTTCATAATCCATACGCTTCAAATCTGGTCTAAAATACAAAAAATTAGTGGGAGAAAGGGTTTCCTATCCCCCAAAACCCCCTTATGGGGCAATAGATCCATCCCTATTCTATACCAAAATAGACACTTTGAATCCTGGCCCCAACAGGGTATTACTCATTTGGAACATTGTTACTTAGACGGAACATTTATGACTTTCCAACAATTAAAACAGAAATATAATCTGCCCGATAGAGACTTTTTTAAATACCTACAATTACGAAATTTTATAAGAACCAATTGTCAAGAACAATGGAAACTCCCGGAGATGTCACCAATTGAGGCCCTCTTTCACAACGCTCAAATAATGATTGGAACCATTTCTAAGGTGTACAGTGCTCTGTTAGCGTCCCAGCCAATTATAGGACTGGATAGGTCAAGAAATAGATGGGAGAGGGACTTGGATAAAGAGATCGACCCAGATGTATGGAGAAGTCTATGTAAAAAGGGTGCCACATGTACACTTAACTCTAGATATAGACTAACTCAGTTCAATTTTATACACCAAACATATCTGACCCCGTCAAAATTACACAGATACAACCCCACTATTTCACATCTCTGCTTCAGATGCGTGACAGCAGAAGGCACTTTTTTGCACTCCACCTGGCACTGCCATAAATTACAGCCCTTTTGGCAGAAAATATGTGATGTATTATCAGTAATCCATGGGATTACATTCCCAGCAGAGCCAGAGGTATGCCTGCTGGGAAACTTTTCAAACATCAATCTTTCAATATATGCTACTAAGCTCACAGAAATTTTATTGGCCATTGCCAAAAAATGCATAACAATGAATTGGAAATCTGAACAATCCTTGCCAATCGGGCTGTGGTTTACACAAGTAAATAGCTGTATACCCTTAGAGAAAATAACGTACTCCTCAAGAAACAATATACTCATGTTCTACAGGATCTGGCAACCCTTCCTCACCTACCTGGAAAATGTACCACCCCATATGATTGACCACTTGTAGTATGCCTTTCCCCACCCTTTAATAATAATATTCTTAATAATATTATATATTACCACGAAACAGATAAAGTGCCACAATGGCAAAGACGGTATCTCTCTCTCTCAAAAAAAATAAAAAAAAATAACACATTTTTCTTTTCAACAATGTATTATTATTTTTGTATTGTTTTGTTTTTAGTTCTGTATGTCAAGTCAATTCAATTCATGATTTGAATTTTTATTTTTCCCTACTTTTAAGTGTATGTTACATGTATGTCAATGTTTACTATGTGTAGGCCTATTGTTTGTATATTGTCTTCTGTGTTTGTGTGTCAAAAAATTTAAACCCCCCCCCCCCCCCCCCCCAAAAAAAAAAAAAAAGACTTACAGTGACCTTTGGAATCAAAGAAAGTGGATTGTCAACGAATCAAACCTAATGCAACTGTTTAAAAGATGTCCAGAGTGTGGGTCTGGAATCATATATAGATACTCGTACAATCACTAAAGGGAGCCAAATTGAGATTACTTGGGAGTGTGTGAAACGACACACAGGGAGTTGGCAGTCATGTCCAGATGTGAGGCAGATGCCACAGACAAATATTGTGACAATGGCTTCTGTGCTGTTCACTGGCTCTACATTTACAGAAATCAAAGACTGGGCAGATCTTTGTAATGTACAGTTGCCAGAAAGTACCACTTTCTATGAATACCAGTCTTCCTACTTCCTGCCTGTCATACAACAAGAGTACGACCTGCAACACAAATCAATCCTTGCCACCATCAAAGAAGATGCAGTGGCAGGGAAGCCAGTACACCTCTGTGGGGATGGCAGGCAAGTATACATAATGTACAATAGCTATTGATACAATTTATGGACATCTGTCTGCTCGTTTTTACATAATGACATCAATCACATATGGTGAATGATGGATTCATTTATGTTCAGTCTCTCTCTAAATTAGTACCAGGGTTGGGAAGGTTACTTTTAAAAAGTATTCCTTACTTAAAGGTATTAACTAGTTACTGCCGCTACCATTTTTCCCAAACAGACATTAGAGTTGCTCCAATGAAAATGTTTCCCCCAGGCAGAGAACAAGTAGGCCTACTTTTGAGTGCCAATATAATAGTACAAATAAGACTTATACTGTAGTACAATATCCCAAATCACAGGCGATGATTATCCAGTCTAATGTCATGATATTAAAAAAATAATATTAATTACAAAATAATTATACTAATGTAGTCTAGGCTATAACATTTTAAACGTTACTGTTTTAGCTCTGTCGTTGTAATAGAGCTGCATGATTATGGCAAAACTTATTAAACAAAATGTTATCTTAATGAAAAACTATTTTATTTTGACCAAAAATAAATTATTAGTTTCCCCATTCAAACACATTACATGCCCGTTTGCATTTCATTATTTAAGGTGATAAATACCTTATGTCATTTTAGTCTGATGCCTGTCAAACAATGAAAAAAAATACCCCATGTCACTGTTGTTTTGATTTGTCTCAACCTCTCTAGGGGGACTTAAAACGCTACACTTCTCTCTGTTAATCAGTGTAGCCTACTTTGTTAAACTTTCGGACGAGGCTTGCTTAACGAGTATTAATAGTTTACAGCTGGAAAGAAAACAAGACGTTGCATCTTAATCCAGCAGTGCGCGTGGATGATTTAAACTACACACAACGTCGTGTTTGGAAGCTGTTTACTACAATATGGAATTATTTATTTGGAACACAACACGAGGATATACTGCAGGTAGGAGAAAAGAAAAGTAAAGTGGACTGTGTTCAGTGTTGTCTGCTGGCTGCCGCTGCAGGGGCTCAGTGTGTGTGTGTGTGCGTGTGTGTGTGTGTGTGTGTGTGTGTGTGTGCGTGCGTGCTACAGTAGTGCGTGTGCTTATCAGATGCGCGTCAGATAGCCTATGCTGCATTACTTAACGCTCTTAATGTTAACGTTAATGGGCTCCTCAACATATGGATATATACATTTCTTCCTTTGCATTGTACTGACTTGACTTGACTCGAGTGGACTCGGCGGGGGGCGAGTCCCGAGTCAAATGGTCCGAGACCGAGACGAGTCCAAGTCAAATTGAGGGCGAGACCGAGACGAGACCGAGTCAATGAAAAATTGGACTCGAGTCCTGACTCGAGACGAGTCATTGACTCGAGTACTACAACACCAGGACCTTCTATTCAGACATAATGAAAACAGTACTTTGTGCTTCCTTCCATAGGTCAGACAGCCCTGGCTTTTCAGCTAAATACACAACCTATAGCTTTATGGATGACTGGACCAAGCGTATTATTCAATCCAATGTTATCCAGGTAAACATTATCACACAAAAGTGCCTGAGCAATAACATCTCCCTTCCTCCTCAGTCAGAGTTAATAGTTCTAATGGATGCAGAATTATGTGCAGGATGTAATTTGCTGTAAATTAGGTGACTTGATGTAATTGACCACATTTAAAAAAGCACTTCTGCCAGTGTGCCAGTGATCACCCTCCCATGTGCTAATGTTGGCACCCGTGCCAAGGTTGCCTACCCCTGTACTAAAGTATCCATTATGTCCTGTATGCAGCTAACAACATTTTTTTCCCCCTGAAATGGTCTAAAAAAGAAACTACTAGTTCTGTCTAAAAGGAAGGTGTATGCAGTCCTCCTGCCATGGGTGAGGAGCGTAGGAAACCACCTCTGGTATTCATGTGCAGTCTGTAGGGGAAGTATTTTGGTATGTATGGAATGACCAACACATGTATACAGTATATGACCATCGTACACTGATCACATAAATTACAACAGAAACATTTGAACGAATATCTACCTTTAACTTTTCATATGTCTAAGTGTAAATTAAATGTTCAACTATACAGTATATGTACAGTTGACGTCGCATGATTATAGGGCCACAATGGAAACAAGTCCAATACTTTTTTTGTGTAATATCCTTTTAGCCTTAATTTGTGACTCTACCTCATACTGTTTACATTTCTGACTATTAACGTATTCAATCAATTAGACACAACTATAGTTGACTAAACACAGATAGTATTGAATTTAATGTAATGCAAATCAGTGATGTATCCATTAATTGTGCTTTTTACAGGAACTGAAACGGATATGGGTCTCCATTCTCTATCATATCTGTGGTGTGCACAGCTGGACTGAAAATGGGGTACAGTACACCTGTGGCCATGCTGACCTGTCTGAGGAAGAACAGAGACGCAAGAAATGGCTCTCTAAAACAACAGAGGTGTACAAGGTGCTCTCTGCGCTTGTACTGGACAAATACCTGATGAAGGATCTGGATCAAATGGCTGATTTTATGCACACAGGTAAGTTCTCTGATAAAGTGAAGTTGTTTAGGGCAGTGGTTCTTAACCTGTGGTGGGTGGGTGCCAGATGTTTAGGTATATGTTGACATTGTTTTGTCACTCAACAGTAAACAAACCAACATAAAGTTTAAGTGTATAGAGCAGGGCTACTCAACTTTAGATGGCTCAGGGGCCACTCAGCAAAATGCCAAAAGTCCAAAGGGCCGCAAGCTAAAAATGACTGATGTTGTATTTTGGACGTTTACAATGATTTTGTAACACACTTCATGACAAGTCTAATAATTAAGGAAACGCACAGAAAACAGCCACATTTCCATCTATATATATTAAAGCCAGGCCAAACCTCATTGAACCAAAAGATTGTCATGGATGGAATGATGAAATTATCACATTTTATCAAATTAGGCTTCATTCACAAAATGTGAAGTGAAAATGAACAGATCTGGTTCAATCTTTTTGTAACCGCCCCTTAAATAACACTGAGAAGGACAGACTAATATCCACAACAGTGTCTGGGTATGCAATGCTTGTGAACTTTGGCAATGTAAAGCTGGTTGCACACTGCTGCGTCTTTCGTTGCGAAATGCGTTTTTCAGGGTAAGGAGAGAGAGAGAGATAGAGAGAGCAACGGACCGGAGTGGTGCGCGAAACGGGCGGCAGTGTGCAAACGTGACTGACATAACGTGAGGTTGATTTTTTTATTCACGCGCTCCGAAAATCACTCCGATATTCGGCCCGAAAAACGCAGCAGTGTGCAACCACCTTTAAGCTATGTTTTCTCATGTCAATGAAGCTCCTTTGAATTGAATTGAACAGATTGTAACAGTCAGAGTGCAACAATTCGAATCAATGACTCAAATAATATCCTAGAAATTAAACTAAGTCTTTCTTCTTGTAACAAATAAAATAAATTATAAAATAAAATACAAATCTTGTTTTTCAAAAAGGACAAAAAGTCTCTTAGGTGTTTTGGTAAAATTACATAATTTGACTTGAAGCTGTAGCCATGACCTGACAGGCTGTTATTGATCCAGACCTGTAAATAGACGTTTATACTTATTATTCAATCACTCAAACCCCAGTATCCCTATTCTTGGGGGACATTCACCAAAAATAGCCGATCTACAAGCTCACCACAAGATGTGTTGCTTGTAGATCGGCTATTTTTGGTGAAGAGAGTTGTTATATGGAAAAATAACTCAAGCTCAGTTCAACTCTGCCTCAGTTGCACTGTACTTATAAAACAGTTTGATGCTTTGAGCTTTGTAAAACACAACATCTCGTTGGAGGAGATTTGTGGTAGCATAGTTCCCTGGCTGATGCTATCTGTTGGAATGCGGTGCTGACTTTTTTTCATTGACGGCGGAGCCGCAGAGACAAGGGCTACGTGTAACGTGCCTACGGGCAGTCCCCTCTTCATTAGCCTGAAACATGACAGTCGCGACCGTTCATATCGCACGACCGCCATGCGCCCAGTCTCCAGTAGCCCGACTGCGGTTGTCTGCTGCAAAATCTCCGCAAATTTGTCTGTCTGACTGTCTCGTTGTACCAGCTCTAGTGGAGTTGCATCTCGCACTGCTGTCAGTGCTGCGCTATGGCTGCGCTCTGTGTGTTGACTGCATTCGCTTCCTGACTACGGAGTGCACTGAGGCTCAAACATCACCGCCTTTGACAGGCTTAGAAAATTAAATATTTTTTTATTTGTATGATCATGACGGGCCGCACAGACACACACACACACACACACACACACACACACACACACACACACACACACACACACACACACACACACACACACACACGTGTATATATATCTGTAGATCTCTCTCTCTCTCTCTCTCTCTCTCTCTCTCTCTATATATATATATATATATATATATAAATTATATCTATCTATCTATATACATACACACACACACACACACACACACACACACACACACACACACACACACACACACACACACACAATATATTTTTTCCCCCTGTAGCTTACTGTATTATGTGATAGAACTTACAGATTTGACAGCTGTCTATTTGCTCCTCGTGGCTTGTTGTCCTTCCAATTTATTTTTGGAAAGTTGAAAAATGTCCTCAACACCCCAGGGTTCACAATGGACGGGAAGTGAGGATGACTTGAAATGCAGCTTGACGCTGCACTGGCCTCCTCTGACACAGAGAGTTCGTCCATCTCGTGGAACAGTGGCACGAAAAGATTCCACTCCCGACAGCAATAACCCTCCTCCTCTCTGGGCATTGGCTGACATTTATTATTGCCATCCAGTGTACACGTACACCACCACGTCGCGTTCTCCCGAACTCTTCCTGCAGCGCCTTCTCTCTCTCCCCTCTCTCTCTCTGCCCGATCTATTTCCATCTGTTCAAGTTCTGCGTCCGTGTACTCTGGTTCATAAAGGTATCCCCTTGGGGTTTCATCAAAAGCCTCTTCATCACTTGCCTCGTAGTCTGACATCTCAATCAGCTTTAGTTTCTCCTTGTTCTGTCTTTGTTTCTCTCTCAGTCTGTCCGTGCTCTCGTTGTTTTGTTTTGTTTTTTTTCCCTCCAGTGAGCTCCGAGGAAGTGAGCGCGCCGCGCCGTCCGTCGCTTGTTGAAAGACGTCATCACGTTCCACCAAATATGGGTATATGATTTCCGCCCGTTCCTCGTTCCGTGTAAACAAAGTAATAATGTCGGTAGGAGTAGATCCTGCTCGTTTTGGATGGCATATGGATACATATTCTAGCTCACAAGACATAGCCCTTGTACATAATACAACTGACACGGCTGAAAAGGCTCTGTATTTCAATTGAAGTCGCGCTGTTTCTGATATCCCACTGAAACGTATGGGGCCAGGTTGCATTTCACAACTTGACGACGTCACTGGTCACGTGACCCCCAACTCGTCCAAACTCCGTTCCCCTTTCAACAGGAGGGGGGGCACTTGTGCTAATGTTCACTCATCAACATTAACATATATAAAATATATAGTTGATTACTGAAAATGGGAGGTCATCCCCTTTAAGCAAGTTGGGTGGTGTTCGATGCATGCAACAGAACACCACAGGACTCTCACTAGACTTCAAACCATGTGACTTCCATCCGGAATGCATTGTGCTGTCTCTGCCCCCCGCCTCCCCCACACAACTCTCACTCAACTTAGTGCTTAAATGTCTGTAGCCAGCCATGGGAATAGTGTTGCTATAGACCATATTCACACCATGGCCATCTTAGATCACATGACTTCCTGGGGTAACAGCCTGCACAAGCCTGCATTACAAACCATTGTGAACAATGGAGCGATGGTCCCAAAATACTGTATGACTTCTATTCAACCAATTTATTTTTACCAAATTGACAAATGGGCAGATGACAACATCAACTCTGTACAAAGACTTGCTACAGTATGCAGACTAGTGCTTGCTCTGCCTTCATATTGTTAACAATTGTTTTTGGTGTCTACGGCAGGCAGTTTCAATGTTAATGACCATGGCCCGTGTACCCTTTGGAGCCGGTGTACAGTCATTGTACATGTCTCATAGTGACCATGGTGCGTGATCACTCGCTGGCTGCCTTTCGTGTACAATTCTGTGCCGACTATGTTTTATCAATGGGGGGCAGCAGAGAGCTATAGTCTAGCCTACTACTGCCTGGTTGGTTCCCAAAGTGTGGTTTGGGGACCCCGGGTTTCCAGGGGGTCCCTGGCTGGTTCCCAAAGTGTGGTTTGGGGACCCCCAGGGTTTCCATGGCTGGTTCACAACAGCCTAGTACATTCATGGCTGGTTCCCAAAGTGTGGTTCGGGGACCTCTGGGGGGCCCTACAGGGTTTCAAAGGGGTCCTTGGCTGGTTCCCAAAGTGTGGTTCGGGGACCTCTCTGGGTCCCTGAGGGGTTTCTGGGGCCTTGGCCTCGGACTGCAGAGTCTGGGGACTACCGATCAGGGACCACCTCCAGGGACCCCTGGCGATATGACTGTGGACCTGGGATATGGCTTTGGAGAACCAGACGGGCCGCTGCTCCGCTCCTGTCCGACTTTGGGGCCTCGGCCTGGGACTGCAGAGTAGCCAGGGACCCTCCGGAGCTCTGGGGACCCCCGGGGACCACCGCCAAAAAGCTAAAAAATTACCAAATGATCCCCCCAAAGGGGCTGCTCACAGGGAATTCCCGGGGACCACGACTCCTGGTGCTCCGGAACGATGCACCAGGTCGCGCCCCTAGTGGAGGACCCCCCGCCACTGCAGTGCAAATAAAATGCTGTAACTCGATCTAGGAGCGACCGGGAGAGCTGGGGCCGGTACCCACGCGTCCGCCTCGGCGGCCCGGAGACGGCCGTTCATAGAGCGCCACCTAGTGGCAGACCCCTGCAACTGCAGTCCGCTAAAAAGGCTTTAACTCGGCCCCGGAGCGACCGGGAGAGACGGGGACGGCACCCAGGGGGTCCCCGGCGGCAGGGCCACCGCCTGGGCCCCGAGGGACCCCTGGAGCTCCAGGGACCCCCAGGGACCCCAGCGCCACCGGGAAAAGAAATATGGAAAATACTCAAGTAGCCGATCTACAAGCTATTGCTCCACTCCAAGGACCAAGGACCGAGGCCCGGACGGGGAGGGGGTCCGCAGACCCCCGCTTCTCAGGAGGGTCTCCCGGGGGTAAAACGTATATATTACACTATAAGTGTAATAGTGTAATAGCACAATATGTGTAAATAGTGTAATAATGTAACAGGTTTAATAGTGTAATAGGTGTAATAGTGTAATAGTGTAATAAGTCTAATAGTGTAATAGTGCATTACATGTAATAGTGTAATAGTGTAATAGGTTTAATAGTGTAACAGCACAGGCCACCAGAGTCCAATACAGCCCAATAGAGTCCAGCACACTTAAGTCCAGCCCAGTCCTGCACAGTGGGAGTATAGACAAGGGAAGGGGGTGCAGTTATGTATGCACCAGGCCATTACAGGCCGGATCCAGCTGGAATAGGCCAGGGTGCACATGACTGCACATAAGTCAGTACTCTATTCAAGCCTTGACATGTTCATGTAAAACTATTGGCCATGTACACAAACTCATGTTAAACTATTGCCCGTGTACACAGGGGTTAATTGCATGTGTAGGGAGCTGCAGGGCTGGCTGTAGCCTGGAGCATCCTGATGGAGACTGTTGGAGTCTGGTGCAGTCCTGTCCACCCTGGTCTGGCCTATTCAAGCTGGATCCGGCCTGTAATGGCATGGTGCAGCCATCAAAATACCCCCCTTCCCAGGTCTATACTCACACTGGGAAGGACTGGGCTGGACTTAGGTGTGCTGGGCTCTATTGGGCTCTGGTGGGCTGTATTGGGCTCTGGTGCGCGATGCTTTCCTGTGCTGGGCTCTGTTGGGCTATACGAGGCAGTACTGTATTAAAGCCTTGACATGTTCATGTAAAACTATTGGCCGTGTACACTAAGGCATGTAGAAACTATTGCCCGTGTACACAGTGGATAATCCCATCAACGAGGAGCTACAGGACTGGCGGGAGTCTTGAGCAGCCCGGTGGAGACTGCTGGAGTCTGGTGCAGTCCTGTGCACCCTGGTCTGGCCTATTCCAGCCGGATCCAGCCTACTGTAGCCTAATGAAGCCATCTAACCTCTCCACTTCCCTAATCTATTCTACCACTGTGCTGGACTTGGATGTGCTGGGCTGTGCTGGACTTTATCAGGCTGTGGTGGGCTGTTTTGGGCTCTGGTGGGCTATGCCGGGCTCTGGTAGGCTATACAGGGCAGTACTGTACTATAGCCTAGACATGTTCATGTAAAACTATTGGCCGTGTACACTAAGGCATGTAGAAACTATTGCCCGTGTACACAGTGGATAATCCCATCAACGAGGAGCTACAGGACTGGCGGGAGCCTTGAGCAGCCCGGTGGAGACTGCTGGAGTCTGGTGCAGTCCTGTGCACCCTGGTCTGGCCTATTCCAGCCGGATCCAGCCTACTGTAGCCTAATGAAGCCATCTAACCTCTCCACTTCCCTAATCTATTCTACCACTGTGCTGGATTTGGATGTGCTGGGCTGTGCTGGACTCTATCAGGCTCTGGTGGGCTGTTTTGGGCTCTGGTGGGCTATGCTGGGCTCTGGTAGGCTATACAGGGCAGTACTGTACTATAGCCTAGACATGTTCATGTAAAACTATTGGCCGTGTACACTAAGGCATGTAGAAACTATTGCCCGTGTACACAGTGGATAATCCCATCAACGAGGAGCTACAGGACTGGCGGGAGCCTGGAGCAGCCCGGTGGAGACTGCTTGAGTCTGGTGCAGTCCTGTGCACCCTGGTCTGGCCTATTCCAGCCGGATCAAGCCTAGTGTAGCCTAGTGAAGCCATCTAACCTCTCCACTTCCCTAATCTATTCTCCCACTGTGCTGGATTTGGATGTGCTGGGCTGTGCTGGACTCTTTCGGGCTCTGGTGGGCTGTGCTGGGCTCTGGTAGGCTGTACGGGGCAGCAATGTACTAAAGCTTAGACATGTTCATGTAAAACTATTGGCCGTGTACACAAAGGCATGTAGAAACTATTGCCCGTGTACACAGTGGATAATCCCATCAACGAGGAGCTACAGGACTGGCGGGAGCCTGGAGCAGCCTGGTGGAGACTGCTGGAGTCTGGTGCAGTCCTGTGCACCCTGGTCTGGCCTATTCCAGCCGGATCCAGCCTAGTGTAGCCTAGTGAAGCCATCTAACCTCCCCACTTCCCTAATATATTCTCCCACTGTGCTGGACTTGGATGTGCTGGGCTGTGCTGGACTCTATCGGGCTCTGGTGGGCTGTTTTGGGATCTGGTGGGCTGTGCTGCGCTCTGGTGGGCTGTGCTGGGCTCTGGTAGGCTGTACGGGGCAGTACTGTACTGAAGCTTAGACATGTTCATGTAAAACTATTGGCCGTGTACACAAAGGCATGTAGAAACTATTGCCCGTGTACAGAGTGGATAATCCCATCAACGAGGAGCTACAGGACTGGGGGGAGCCTGGAGCAGGTGGAGTCTGGTGCACCCTTGTCTGGCCTATAACAGCCGGATCCGGCCTGTAATGGCTTGTGCAGCCATCTAACTACCCCCAGTCCCTGGTTTTAACTCCCACTAGGCTGGACTTAGTGTGTTGGACTCTATTGGGCTCTGCTGGGCTGTATTTGTTTCTGGTGGGCTGTACTGGGCTCTGGTGGGCTGTGCTGTGCTGTTCTAGGCTCTGTTGGGCTATACAAGGCAGTACAGTACTAAAGTTTAGACATGTTCATGTAAAACTATTGGCCGTGTACACAAACTCATGTAAAACTATTGCCCGTGTACACAGTGTATAATCGCATGTGCAAGGATCTACAGGGCAAGCTGGAGCCTGGAGCAGCATGGTGGAGTCTGGTGTAGTGCTGTGCACCCTGGTCTGGCCTATTCAAGCCAGGTCCAGCCTGTAATGGCCTGGTGGAGACATCTAACTACCCCCCTTCCCTGGTCTATACTCCTACTTGGCAGGACTGGGCTGAACTTAGGTGTGCTGGACTCTATTGGGCTCCTGTGGGCTGTATTTGTCTCTGGTGGGCTGTGCTGTGCTTTGCTGGGCTCTGTTAGGCTGTATGGGGCAGTACTGTACTATAGCCTAGAAATATTCATGTAAAACTATTGGCTGTGCGTGCACACAAACTCATGTGGTAACTCAATATGGTTATTGTGAGGCTAAAGATGCTTTCCATCATAGTGACATGCAGAAAAAACTGTCCATATAGTATGGTTTACATAGAAGTCAGGCAGTTGTCCTTCACGTATTCATATATATTTAATGTATTTATTCCATAAATATTTTTTGGGTGAGGGGGGCTCAACCCAATACAGCAGATCTACAAGCACCTCGCAGATCTACAAGCACCTGCCAGGGACACAGTTTGGTTGGCCTGCATAAGCCTTGCTGTCAACACACTACTACACCAACCATCACCTGCCTACCAATCAGGTCACCAAGCCAGGAGTGTTCAATTAGTGCCTGTCTTTTGATCAGTGCCTCCTGCCAAGTGGCCTCAGTCTTTCTTTGGAGTTCACTAGGAGAGAAGCATGTTTGAGCTCAGTGCAAAGTGTGTTTGTTTTCCATTTGGACTTACTGTGTTTTGTTGGTGTGTTTGCAACCAAGACCAAAGGAATAGCATTATGCACATCGCCTAACTTGTGAGAAAGTCCTGCTGGGCAAAACCTTCTCACTTAATATTTGACAGTTTGTCCTGTTTGGTAGCACAAAAAGAGTTGAGGCGTTTGTAAAACACGGTCTTGTGAAAATAGCAGATATACATGCTCACAATACCTCACAACGCAAGGCGGCGTGAGCTTGTAGATCTGCTATTTTCAACATTTTAATATTTAATTTGTCATTTTAAAGGTATTAAAAAGGTCCTTAAATTGTATCTTAAAAAATGTGCAGATAGCCTCTGTACACTGTTGAGTGGAAAAAAAACAATGTTCACATTAAGCTAATCATTTGGGACCACCCAAGATCATTTGGAGACCCCTCTGGGGCACTGTGCCAGGATCTCACCAGCACTGTAGCTCCCCACACTTGAGATTAACAACTCTGTACACGGGGAATAGATATACGGGTGGGTGACGTGACGTAACGTTTTCGCTGTCCTCGGTGTCAAACATGTATAAATAAAAAATATATTTGTCAAAAACCTTCTGAATATTGTGCAGGACATTAAGCTTTATGTGAACTTACTCAAGATTAAAACATTTCATTCCTAATTTCTTCAGAATCTTCAACCAAACATGGCAAAACTCATATGGTGTGACTGTCCTGACCTTGTTTCTCAAAGTGGGAACTTGAATAAAACTAAGAAAAAGAATTGCTAAAAATCATTTGAAAATGAATTTAGGCTAAAAAAAAATGTCTATTTTGAGCCTATATCTTTTCAAAGTCAAAGCATAATGTTTTCAGTCATTTCTGATCAAAAACATTTTGTCCCCCAACCCAAAATCATTTGGTGTGACACTAGTTTGGAAAAATTAAACAGGCAATTATTTGGACACCTATTGGCTAGAGAGGTCCTTCTTCTGTAAGGCTATTCAGCACTCCCAGCACAACTGCAAGACAGGTGTCTGAGGTGAGTTATGATTTTAACATTTTCATGAAATGCCATCTTGTTGAAACGTTGACAAACTCACCATTCTGGATGTCTTTTGGTGTGACACCTTTTCTTTAAAAAAAGCTTAAGTTATTTGAAGTTTTGGTCATATTTCCATGTAGATCTAGGCTGCTTTGTTATAGCTAGCATGCTGTTAGCATGCTAATGTGTACATAGTAGCCTCAAGGTAAACCTAAATTGAGAAAACAGTAATATGGTGTGACACTTAATCATATGGTGTGACATGTCTGCTTGTCACACCATATGACTTGACTGTCACACCATATGATTTATACTGTATTTAACTACAGATATAACAACAAATAACAAAGTTCCATGTTTCTTTTGTACATTTAAACATTTGTTTTAAACATTTTTACATAAAATGTAATTTAGCTTCATTCAGTGATACTTCAAATTCATCAGACAGAGCAGAAACCCCTTCACAGAAACCTTAACATATTGTTTCAATCTAAACAATATTTTCTCTTTGTCTTAAACTATACATTCCATTTTCTTTTGTCAGCTGGAAAATGACAAGTGCTGAGAGAACGAGAAAGTACAGGGAGAAACTAAACAATGACCCAGCAAGGAGAGAGGAGCCAAAGGGGCGAGACTGCATTTTCTACGAAGAGCAGGAGGTTGTCTGTGGCATAGCAGAACCGCAACAAGGCAGCCAGTTTGCTACCCTCACCAAATACGACTGGCTGATGTACAATACAGTCTAAATGTATAATCTAATCTGATCTAATACTTTTGTACTTTCACTCACTGGACTGGACAGTGGACAGTGTTAAGGTAGGACCCGAGACAAAACTAGCGAAAATAGCTGATCTACAAGCTCTCAACACGTTGTGCTGCGAGAGCTTGTAGATCAGCTATTTTCGGAGTTGCGCAACCCAGCACTCTTTAGCTAGTGGAGATGTGGTGTAATGTCATGATTCCTAATTACATTTGTTCAACACAAAATGCTGTGTTCAAGTTCAGGAGACTTCGGAAAAAAGCAATTTACCTGAATGCTGAGTTCTGTTTCCACTAATTGGTGTTAATAAAATGTTGCCTTCAATGCCTTGGCTCCAAGTGTGGCTATGCGCCTTATTGTCCCTTTAGGATCCTTCTGCCGTGGGCCGGCAGAAGACTTAGGTGTGCGTAGCATTCCTGTGCACATCCTCATCATCCATCTACTACTACAATTCTTTCTTATCCCATGTTAAAGCCCTACAATAATATCCTGTTCAGAAATATTAAGGCCATGTTATCCTGGGTAATTGTTTAATCAATCAGTAGTTCAGTTCAGTACTCACTAATAGGTAGGTTAAAACACAGTTTGCTTTGACACATGAAGATATGATCATACGGTGTGACACTAAATCATTTGGTGTGACATTCCAAATAGTGAGAAATCATACCTTTATTAATGATTAAACCAAAAAAATGTTTATGGATTACATAGAGAATATTATCAGGAAGAGTCACAAATATTTGTGTAATTTTAGAGAAAGTTTTGACAGAATACATTTAAAATATGTTGTAAGATCATGAACATGGGCCTCACACAGAGTGTCGATTATGAAAAAAATATACAGATATAATTAATTTTCAAAAAACTATAGTGGATCACTGGTTAGTTATGATAAAGGACTTTGATAAAGTGAGTAACTTAAGAAAGATGTACTCCATTTTCATTTTATGAACAATTATTTTCATGTCACACCATATGACGATTTTAGGCACAAGTACAACAAACTGCTGAATAAAGTCTGATTCCAATAAAATATCTAAAAACAAAATGTATTTCCATAAGGTTGAGAGTGAGTAGAACAAAAGTAAATAACTTTTATGCCTGCAATTTAAAGTTTTTTTAAAAACACATTTTTTGGGGCGTCACGTCACTGACCCATACATGAGTTTGTGTACACGACCAATAGTTTATTTACATTAACATGTCTAAGCTTTAGTACAGTACTGCCTTGTGTAGCCCAACAGAGTTCAACTCAGCACCGCACAGCCCACCAGAGCCCAATACAGCCCACCAGAGCCCAATAGAGTCCAGCACACCTAAGTCTAGGCCAGTCCTGCCCAGTGGTATTGTAGACCAGGGAAGGGGGGTATTCTTATGGCTGCACCAGGCCATTACAGGCCGGATCCAGCTTGAATAGGCCAGACCAGGGTAGACAGGACTGCACCAGACTCCACCAGGCTGCTCCATACTCCAGCCAGCTCTGTAGATCCTGTGTACACGGCACTCCTAACTCGAACGGTCAAGGGAAAGGGTCGTTTTAGGCGTCAAAACGGGCCCTTTGTCCTTAAAATGAATAAAAAAATAAAAAAAATATGTTTTGTTTTAGGCCGGACAAACTTTTCATATTTGAAGCATGCCCGATCCGATGGAATGGGTTTCGTGTCTCTCCGACACTTTGAACCCTTTACGATTGCGAAAAAGACACCGAAACCCGAATTTTTGTCCTTAAAATCAATAGAAAAAACAAAAAAAATCTGTTTGTTTCACGCAGGAAATACTTTTCATATTTGAAGGATGCCTGATCCAATGGAATGGGTTTCGTGTCTCTCCGACAATTTGAACCCTTTACGATTGCGAAAAAGACACGAAATTTGCACGCCACCAACACGATTACACATTCTTTCGGATAAAAGACACTTATTCTGACTTACTTTTTGACGCTGAATCCAACAAACCCGGTCTCGTGTCTCTACGACACTCCTAACTCGAAAGGTCAAGGAAAAAGCCACTGTGTACACGGGCCATAGTTTTACATGACTTTGTGTACACGGCCAATAGTTTTACATGAACATATCTGGGCTTTAGTACTGTTCTGCCTCGTATAGCCCAACAGAGCCCAGCACAGCACAGCACAGCCCACCAGAGCCCAATACAGCCCACCAGAGCCCAAAACAGCCCACCAGAGCCTGATAGAGTCCAGCACAGCCCAGCACATCCAAGTCCAGCACAGTGGGAGAATAGATTAGGGAAGTGGAGAGGTTAGATGGCTTCACTAGCCTACAGTAGGCTGGATCCGGCTGTTATAGGCCAGACCAGGGTGCACAGGACTGCACCAGACTCCACCAGGCTGCTCCATACTCCAGCCAGCTCTGTAGATCCTGTGTACACGGCACTCCTAACTCGAACGGTCAAGGGAAAGGGTCGTTTTAGGCGTCAAAACGGGCCCTTTGTCCTTAAAATGAATAAAAAAATCAAAAAAATATGTTTTGTTTTAGGCCGGATAAACTTTTCATATTTGAAGCATGCCCGATCCGATGGAATGGGTTTCGTGTCTCTCCGACACTTTGAACCCTTTACGATTGCGAAAGAGACACGAAATTTGCACGCCACCAACACGATTACACATTCTTTCGGAAAAAAGACACTTATTCTGACTTACTTTTTGACGCTGAATCCAACAAACCCGGTCTTGTGTCTCTACGACACTCCTAACTCGAAAGGTCAAGGAAAAAGCCACTGTGTACACGGGCCATAGTTTTACATGACTTTGTGTACACGGCCAATAGTTTTACATGAACATATCTGGGCTTTAGTACTGTTCTGCCTTGTATAGCCCAACAGAGCCCAGCACAGCACAGCACAGCCCACCAGAGCCCAATACAGCCCACCAGAGCCCAATAGAGTCCAGCAAACCTAAGTCAAGCCCAGTCCTACCCAGTAGGAGTATAGGCGAGGGAAGGGGGGTAGTTAGATGGCTACACCAGGCCATTACAGGCCAGATCCGGCTTGAATAGGCCAGACCAGGGTGCACAGGACTGCACCAGACTCCACCAGGCTGCTCCATACTCCAGCCAGCTCTGTAGATCCTGTGTACACGGCACTCCTAACTCGAACGGTCAAGGAAAAAGCCCCTGTGTACACAGGCCATAGTTTCTACATGCCTTTGTGTACACGGCCAATAGTTTTACATGAACATGTCTGGGCTTTAGTACTGTTCTGCCTCGTATAGCCCAACAGAGCCCAGCACAGCCCACCAGAGCCCAATACAGCCCACTAGAGCCCAATAGAGTCCAGCACACCTAAGTCCAGTCCAGTCCTGCCCAGTGGGAGTATAGAGCCAGAGCCCAATACAGCCCACTAGAGCCCAATAGAGTCCAGCACACCTAAGACCAGCCCAGTCCTGCCCAGTGGGAGTATAGACCAGGGAAGGGGGGTAGTTAGATGGCTGCACCAGGCCATTACAGGCCATATCCGGCTGGTTAGATGGCTGCACCAGGCCATTACAGGCCATATCCGGCTGGAATAGGCCAGACTAGGGTGCACCAGTCTCCACCAGACTCCACCAGGCTGTTCCAGGCTCCAGCCAGCCTTTAGCTCCTTGCACATGTGATTAACCCCTGTGTACACAGGCAATAGTTTTACATGAGTTTGTGTACACGGCCAATAGTTTTACATGAACATGTCTAGGCTTTAGTACTGTACTGCCTCATATAGCCCAACAGAGCCCAGCACAACACAGCACAGCCCACCAGAGTCCAATAGAGTGCAGCACACCTAAGTCCAGCCTATTCCTGCCCAGCAGGAGAATAGCCTAGGGAAGTGGGGTAGTTATGTGACTTCACTACGCTACACTAGGCTGGAATAGGCCAGACCAGGGTGCACCAGACTGCACCAGACTCCACCAGTCTCCATCAGGCTGCTGCAGGCTCCCACCAGCACTGTAGCTCCTCGTTCATGGGATTAACCACTGTGTACAAAGGCAATAGTTTCTATATGACTTTGTGTACACGGCCAATAGTTTTACATGAACATGTTTAGACTTTAGTAGAGTACTGCCTTGTATATCAGAGCCCAGTAAAGCCCACCAGAGCCCAATAGTCCAGCACAGCCCAGCACATCCAAGTCCAGCACAGTGGGAGAATAGATTAGGGAAGTGGAGAGGTTAGATGGCTTCACTAGGCTACACTAGGCTGGATCCGGCTGGAATAGGCCAGACCAGGGTGCACCAGACTCTAGCAGTCTCCAGCAGTCTGCTCAAGGCTCCCACCAGTCCTGTAGCTCCTCGTTGATGGGATTATCCACTGTGTACACGGGCAATAGTTTCTACATGCCTTTGTGTACACGGCCAATAGTTTTATATGAACATGCCTAGGCTATAGTACAGTACTGCCCTGTATAGCCTACCAGAGCCCAGCACAGCCCACCAGAACCCAAAACAGCCCACCAGAGCCTGATAGAGTCCAGCACAGCCCAGCACATCCAAGTCCAGCACAGTGGGAGAATAGATTAGGGAAGTGGAGAGGTTAGATGGCTTCACTAGGCTACACTAGACTGGATCCGGCTGGAATAGGCCAGACCAGGGTGCACCAGACTCCAGCAGTCTCCAGCAGTCTGCTCAAGGCTCCCGCCAGTCCTGTAGCTCCTTGTTGATGGGATTATCCACTGTGTACACGGGCAATAGTTTCTACATGCCTTTGTGTACACGGCCAATAGTTTTACATGAACATGCCTAGGCTATACTGCCCTACAAAGGCAGAGTGCAGTAACTACGTTTTTGAATTTCACCAAAAAATGGGTTTAAAAGTGTTACAGCTTATCAGCCAAATGAGATAAAGATATAAAAGTGATATTGCACTGATTGTACATCTATTCTTGAGGTAATTGTTCATCCCCCAATATCACGAAGGCTAATTTGACCGTTGGGCGACACAAATAAGTCGGTGTGTCCCAAAACGTAGTTACTGCACTCTGCCTTTGTAGGGCAGTATAGTAGATTACTGCCCTGTATAGCCTACCAGAGCCCAGCACAGCCCACCAGAGCCTGATAGAGTCCAGCACAGCCCAGCACATCCAAGTCCAGCACAGTGGGAGAATAGATTAGGGAAGTGGAGAAGTTAGATGGCTTCACTAGGCTACAGTAGGCTGGATCCGGCTGGAATAGGCCAGACCAGGGTGCACAGGACTGCACCAGACTCCAGCAGTGTCCACCGGGCTGCTCAAGGCTCCCGCCAGTCCCTTAGCTCCTCGTTGATGGGATTATCCACTGTGTACACGGGCAATAGTTTCTACATGCCTTTGTGTACACGGCCAATAGTTTTACATGAACATGCCTAGGCTATAGTAGATTACTACCCTGTATAGCCTACCAGAGCCCAGCACAGCCCACCAGAGCCCAGTAAAGCCCACCAGAGCCCAATAGTCCAGCACAGCCCAGCACATCCAAGTCCAGCACAGTGGGAGAATAGATTAGGGAAGTGGAGAGGTTAGATGGCTTCACTAGGCTACACTAGGCTGGATCCGGCTGGAATAGGCCAGACCAGGGTGCACCAGACTCCAGCAGTCTCCAGCAGTCTGCTCAAGGCTCCCACCAGTCCTGTAGCTCCTCGTTGATGGGATTATCCACTGTGTACACGGGCAATAGTTTCTACATGCCTTTGTGTACACGGCCAATAGTTTTATATGAACATGCCTAGGCTATAGTACAGTACTGCCCTGTATAGCCTACCAGAGCCCAGCACAGCCCACCAGATCCCAAAACAGCCCACGAGAGCCTGATAGAGTCCATCCAGCACAGCCCAGCTTATCCAAGTCCAGCACAGTGGGAGAATAGATTAGGGAAGTGGAGAGGTTAGATGGCTTCACTAGGCTACACTAGACTGGATCCGGCTGGAATAGGCCAGACCAGGGTGCACCAGACTCCAGCAGTCTCCAGCAGTCTGCTCAAGGCTCCCGCCAGTCCTGTAGCTCCTTGTTGATGGGATTATCCACTGTGTACACAGGCAATAGTTTCTACATGCCTTTGTGTACACGGCCAATAGTTTTACATGAACATGCCTAGGCTATAGTAGATTACTGCCCTGTATAGCCTACCAGAGCCCAAAACAGCCCACCAGAGCCTGATAGAGTCCAGCACAGCCCAGCACATCCAAGTCCAGCACAGTGGGAGAATAGATTAGGGAAGTGGAGAAGTTAGATGGCTTTACTAGGCTACAGTAGGCTGGATCCGGCTGGAATAGGCCAGACCAGGGTGCACAGGACTGCACCAGACTCCAGCAGTCTCCACCGGGCTGCTCAAGGCTCCCTCCAGTCCTGTAGCTCCTCGTTGATGGGATTATCCACTGTGTACACGGGCAATAGTTTCTACATGCCTTAGTGTACACGGCCAATAATTTTACATGAACATGTCTAGGCTATAGTACAGTACTGCCCTGTATTGCCTACCAGAGCCCAGCACAGCCCACCAGAGCCCAAAACAGCCCACCAGAGCCTGATAGAGTCCAGCACAGCCCAGCACATCCAAGTCCAGCACAGTGGGAGAATAGATTAGGGAAGTGGAGAGGTTAGATGGCTTCACTAGGCTACACTAGGCTGGATCCGGCTGGAATAGGCCAGACCAGGGTGCACAGGACTGCACCAGACTCCAGCAGTCTGCTCAAGGCTCCCGCCAGTCCTGTAGCTCCTCGTTGATGGGATTATCCACTGTGTACACAGGCAATAGTTTCTACATGCCTTAGTGTACACGGCCAATAGTTTTACAAGAACATGTCTAGGCTAGTACAGTACTGCCCTGTATAGCCTACCAGAGCCCAGCACAGCCCACCAGAGCCCAAAACAGCCCACCAGAGCCTTTGTGACAGGTGATAGATTTAGAGCTACAAATTATGGTATGGAACTGCCGATGGAATTAGATCTACAAATCATGGGGATGCGACTAGTTTTAGAATTAGATCTACAAATCATGTGGATGTGACAGGTGATAGATTTAGAGCTACAAATTATGGTATGGATTAGATCTACAAATCATGGGGATTGGAATGGTTTTAGAATTAGATCTACAAATCATGTGGATGTGACTGGTTTTAGAATTAGATCTAGAAATCATGTGGATGTGACAAGTGATGGATTTAGGGCTACCAATTATGGTATGGAACTGCCGTTGGATTTAGATCTACAAATCATGGGGATGGGACTGGTTTTAGAATTAGATCTACAAATAATGTGGATTTGACAGGTGATAGATTTAGAGCTACAAATTATGGTATGGAACTGCCGATGGAATTAGATCTACAAATCATGGGGATGCGACTAGTTTTAGAATTAGATCTACAAATCATGTGGATGTGACAGGTGATAGATTTAGAGCTTCAAATTATGGTATGGATTAGATCTACAAATCATGTGGATGTGAATGGTTTTAGAATTAGATCTACAAATCATGTGGATGTGACTGGTTTTAGAATTAGATCTACAAATCATGTGGATGTGACAGGTGATGGATTTAGAGCTACAAATTATGGTATGGAACTGCCGATGGAATTAGATCTACAAATCATGGGGATGTGAATGGTTTTAGAATTAGATCTACAAATCATGTGGATGTGACTGGTTTTAGAATTAGATCTACAAATCATGTGGATGTGACAGGTGATGGATTTAGAGCTACAAATTATGGTATGGAACTGCCGATGGAATTAGGTCTACAAATCATGGGGATGCGACTAGTTTTAGAATTAGATCTACAAATCATGTGGATGTGACAGGTGATAGATTTAGAGCTACAAATTATGGTATGGATTAGATCTACAAATCATGTGGATGTGAATGGTTTTAGAATTAGATCTACAAATCATGTGGATGTGACTGGTTTTAGAATTAGATCTACAAATCATGTGGATGTGACAGGTGATGGATTTAGAGCTACAAATCATGGTATGGAACTGCTGATGGAATTAGATCTACAAATCATGGGGATGGGACTGGTTTTGGAATTAGATATACAAATCATAGAAATGAACTGTCTGTAAAGTTAGATCTACAAATCACGGAGATGGGATAGTCTATCAAATTAGACAGTAATTTTTTCCATTCAGTAATGCTGGCTGTGTACACATGTCCACTTCCAATAGTTTTGGAAAATAGCCTGCCGCCCTGTGGAATTATGCTTGAACTGCAGAAATGGACCCTAAATTAAAAAAAAAGAAACAAAAATCATCCGTGGGACTGATGGGCGAGCAAGTGGTGTCCACACGCAGAGGGGGCCCCGGAGGACATTTTGAGTCCACCCGGTGAATTTTCACGCCCCCACAGTCCGCACAGTGGGGCCCGGAAATTTGGCTGTGTACACCGGCAATAGCTGATTGACTTCAGAGACACCAAAAACAATAGGGGTAATATTACAACTTTTTCTTGAAAAACAGATGCTAAAATAAAAATAATTTTTCGAAAATATTAAAAAAGAAATAAGCTTCATACATGTGTTTCTATTCAAAAATGACCACAAAAAGCGTAAAATAATGATAAAATAATCATTTTGGCCGTTATCGGACCGACACTTTGTTTACATTCTAGTCTTTTAGACTAGCATCCTTTTTTCAAGAAAAAGTTGACTATAGCTCCTTTAATATGATAGTGGAGCAAGCACTGCACAGATAGCAAGTCTTTGTACACAGTAAGGTTGCAGCCTAACTACCATGAATATTGTGGATAATACCCTTCTATTTAATCATTTTGGGGATGATGATGTTGTCATCTGCCATTTATCAATTTTGTAAAAATAGATTGGTTGAACAGAACTCATATTTTGGGACCATCGCTCCATTGTTCACAATGGTTTATAATGCAGGCTTGTGCAGGCTGCTACCCCAGGAAGTCATGTGATCCAAGATGGCCGCGGTGTGAATCTATTGGGTGGAAACCTTGTATCTCTGTGTTAAACCCGATAACCAGAAAAAATAAAGTGCATTGAATGAATAGATTTTATTTCGGTCTTAAAGCATTTACAAGGTTAAAACATTAAAAACAAAACAAATTAAAAATAAAGAAAAAAAAAACACAGACTGAAAAGGTGTAGGCTGAAGCCATAATAGCTTATAGTGCCTACCCTTTTTTCATGTATTCTACTTAAATCAAAAACTATATCAGTGTTGCGTAAAAACAAACAATATAAAAGACAAAAAACGATAACAAAACAAAACTATGTTTCACATACTAAAATAGTAATTTACAATTTATAATAAGGTTTTATATTTGTTTACTATATTCATTTTAAAGATTTCTTGAACATTTTCTCCAGAAAGGTTCAGGTTCAGTTTTAGTTTTAGGGGTTAACATCAGGGTTCAAGGTTAAGTTTAGGCAGTAGCTTTTGTGAGGTTAGCTTAAGGTTTAACCACTTGAAGCCCAGTATCCCTTTTCTGGCGGAACATTTTGCAAAACATTGCTTATCTGAGGCATTCTACCGAATTGGTTCAAATTCAGAGTTGGAAATTGTGTGAAATTTGTAAGCTATTTTGGAAAAACTTTGACCATATCCATGTAGCACCAGTTCTAAGGAACACATATTTAGTAAAAGCACAGTCAATCTTCATATTGTATTTTCATACATTTTTGGAATATATTTCCTCTCCCAAAATATGTCACTACCGAAACATGAACTTACCTTCAGAATTAAGATAATTATATTAATCTATTCATATTTTGTTCTATTCCCCATGTACAGGCTATTTTTAAAAATTAATGGTTTCCACAATTAACTACATTTAAATTAATATTTTAACATATTTAGTAATGTTGTATTTTTAGGACTCATCGAATTCAAAACTCTATATTCTTTGTAAAATGTATAATATTGATTATGTTGATGGCACCTTCAAGGATAGTTGAAATTATACATACTCCTAACCAATCATTATCATTAAATATTAATTGATAATTCATTATCTTTTATTTTTGATAAAACAACTGGTGTTTCGGTAGTGACCCTACTGTTTCGGTAGTGACTGTTTTATTTCGGTAATGACCATAGCATTGAATTAATACTATATGGTCACTACCGTAACAATACAGTATAGTAAATATTCTTAACTTTTTAAGCTACATATTAACTCAAAATGCATTATGTTGGAAATATTATAAACACAGGATCAATAGAATAATGATAATTCATTTTATAAAAGACAACAACTGGTTTCATATTCCATATCCATTTATTTGGAATGACAAACAATAATTTGCAATTATCTTTGAAACCAAGTGAAGTTGTTCTGGAAGACCATACAACATCTCAGGAGGGGAAAGTGAGGAACCATCCAAGCTGTGTACAACAAGGAAGGGAATCTGCTGACTTTAAATAAGGAAGTCGTAGGGCGGTCGTAAGAAAACTTTGAGTAACTCCTAAACCAATGACATCAGAACCACCCTCCTGTCCTGGTCCTGATTCTGTCCAAGTCGTGGGACAACTGACCAGCTCTTTAATCTTGCAGGGATGCTGTAGAGGGCCCGGGAGTATGCATATCCTGTCTACATGCGTCTCACTGCACCACTTTTTAGCATTTTTGGTGTTTTATTTATCCCTGCAAAATCACAAATAAAATAGAACTCATGTAAAAAATTGTATTATTATTATTAATAATAATAACAATAACAACAGCAATAATATATATGCATTAAACTAATGAACATACCTTTTTGTCACTACCGAAACCATAATGTCACTACCGAAACATTACATTAATGTGTTAATTGTTTCGGTAGTGACTGTTTCGGTAGTGACAATTTAATCTTTGTTTTAGCTTAACTCAACAATGATTGGCTAAAAATGGATAGCAAACACAGTTCTGAACAGGTGTACACAGATAAAAACATAATATTTAGCATTAAAAAACAAAAGTGTTTGATAAATAGCAGAAATGAGGTGTTCGGTAGTGACATTCCAAATGAAGACACACTGATTTTCAGACTTTGGAAGACATTTACTTCAGACTGATGTAAACGTATCACTCACCAGGTGGCCATTGAGGATCAGGAAGTCAGTGCCAGTTTCTGGATGATGTTATTTAGGGTGTGGTCAAAAGCAGGCTCCACCTATGGACTAAAACTCTTTGTGTTTCGGTAGTGACATGAAAACAAGGGACAGCATTTTTGACATGAAGTTTTTTAATTTAAACAAAATCCACAAAATCTATCTAATAATTTCAAGTTCCCTATTAAAGAAATCAAACGGGTGTATTTAAAAACAGTGGCAAAAAAAATTGCAAAAATCATTTAAGTACTTTTTTCATGAATTGAAATTTAGGGGTTAGAGGTGGGGACAGCCACCTTCCAATAGTAAGTGACATATAATGGCTTATTTTTAATATATTTAATTTTGCATTATCTCAATTAATGTATTGTGATTAATTAGACCATAATATTATATTTGTACACATGCAAAGTCTGAATACTTAAATGTTTTTTAAAATGGGTTTTTCATAGGGGGACTGCAATTTGCACCAATTCGGTAGAATGCCTCATCTACAAGCTCACAAGACAACTCAAAAGATAAATTAGCATGAAGTGATGCAATAGCAAAGGATTACATGGCCCACTCAGACCTCGGTCAGACCTCGATCTTTATACAGGTTGCTTGTGTACAGCATATACCTCATGTGTTTGTCACGTGTGTCTTTTCTGTCAAGAAAAGGGCTTTTTGCCTCTATGAATTGGTAAGTGTCTTTTCACATCACACGGCTTACTAAAGTGCATTCGACAAAATGGTTGAGGAGGCTGGGGAGGTATTTCAGGACATGGCCTTTGACCAGAAGACTTAGCCATGGAGGTAACTGTAAAAGTGCCTCATCAGGCAATGCTTCCGAGTGAAACTTTTGTTGCAAAATTTGCAAGTAAAGGGGGTCTCTGCTGTATGAGTCTTCATATGTGCTGATACGTTTCCGAACTTTCCTTGACAAACAGTACATGTGTGAATCCTCATGTGGCTGTTCAGACCACACTTTTGTCGGAAACGTTTTTCACAAACTGTACAAGTAAATGGCCTTTCCCCTGTATGAATGTGCACCTCCACTCCACTCCTATGAATAAAGCCTTTGCCACAAACATTACAAACCAAGCTTTTCTTCTCTGTGTCACCGCTCGAGGATGGAGTTTGTTTTGACGATTTCTGCAGCTGGTCGCTCAAGGCTTCCCTGGTTGTCTCTTCCCACTCGTCACTGTCTTCAGTGATGTCAGATTCAGAACCGTGTTAAGAGAGGATCTGGGCATCACTAGTTGGCTGTGCTGCTCCATAGCCCTCTGCCTCGGTCTGTGTGTTCATGTGTTCAGTTGAGGTGCTGGCAACAGGCTCTGTTGCTCTGTTTACATATTCACTTTTCACTAGTAATGTCAACGTTGACCCAGGAGCCCCCTCTGGTATGTGAAGAAGCTTCTCTGGTTCCTGTTTCATCAACTCTGGACAAAAGATGAAATGAGAGTTATGTACTACATGTTTCCCTTGTAATTATTAAAGGGGAATTTCACTGTAAAACAATTCTGGGGTCATGTTATAATTAAACAATATTATCAAGGGTGCGAATAAGGCAGACCCTGACCCTCGAGTGTAATATTGCAATTATACAACAGTTGCTCTTTAAAAAAAACATGTCAACTTCATTTTATTTTAATTAAGATATTCGATAGAAATTTGTACATTTTTAATACCTCATTTAGCTACACCAAAGTAAAAGCTGGGGCCATCTTGTGGCTGGAAGAATGTCCCACAGGCTTCAGCATGTACTGTACCTGACCAATGTACTTTCTTGACCAATAGCTCAACATATTGACTCCTGCTCTCAATGGCGATGGTGGACCTGGTGGAATCACACATCAATGCATGAGTCATTCCACATTTAGATCTATTGTGCCCCCTGAAATTACAAATAATCCATGCACAAAATACTAAATCATAATCATATAGCTCTCAATTGCTGTGGCACATCTGGTGACAATAATCGTCATGGTCTCGTTGGCGATGTCCCCAACAGCCTGTCATAGGTGATGGCAGAAACAATGTCACTGTCTTCATATTTAAAGTGAGATGGTCAAGGCAAGATGTTACTGGTGTGCTCTGTTTACAGTTGACAGAAGGCCAACAGGTGCTGCAGATGGGGTTGTAAAATATAAAAGAGGAAATAAACTCAACCAGCTCACCTGGTGTGGGGAGACAGGAGTACCTGGAGGCAAAGATGGCGGCGGATTCTGTGCTGCTGCGCAGATTTGCGGGGCGTGGGAAATGGTCTTCGATAGTGCTGGGATGTATTAAACACCTCCCGTATGTAGAACAGGAACAGATTCCGCCTGAATCGGACCATCTGTCTCTGGACAGACCGAGTTACCCTGGGAACGCACGATAAGGCAACACACAAGACAAGAACATTAACGACAAATACATCAACTATCAGAAGAACTCAGATCAAAGGTTGCATGCTGGCCTGGGCATTGTCACACTGTTCTCTACAAGGGACTAAAGCAAAAAAAAACAAATGTCATGACTGAAAATCGTTGTTTTAGGCCCAGTCTGTCATTATCGTCTCTGTAGGGTGGAAAGCAATTACCAATAAGGCATAGCAGATCTATCTACAGCAGGGGTCTTCAACAGGGGGTCCGGGACCCCTAGGGGGTCCACAGAGTCACGGCATAACAAACCCACCTCCACGTCAGTCCAGGTACCTGTTCTACATACACCAGGATTCGAGTTATGTGGGGGCCAATGGGGGCTTAGCCCCCATAGATAAAGTCTGGGACCCCATAGTCAAAAACCCCTATGGGGGTCCCTTTTTTTCCCCCAAGTGTTTTTTTTGTTTTTTGTTTTTAACCCTAACCCTTTTTGACTGACAGTTCCACATATCATACCTAAATGTTCAAATAGATACACGTATTCCCGCCATACATTGCCGGCAAATATCGATTTTTCATAACACCAGGGATTTTCCCAGTTAATATGGGCCCTATTATGATCCAGGTCTTATGCCGTATGCCTTAACTTCTTTACCTTTTTTTTCACTATTTTGAAAAACATTTTTAAATACTTCAAATGCTGATCTACATCTGCACGTTGTGAACTTGTAGATCAGCTATTTGAAATATTTAAAAAACAAAAACAAAATAGTAAAAAAAGGCAAAGAAGTTAAGGCATAATAACCTGACTTTCGCCAGATGGTGACAGCATTGCGTTGCATTGCTTTACCATCTGGGCTCGGTCCGGCAGAGTTGATAACACTCGTAAAGTCCCGGGCCGGACCAATCAGCGGCAGCTATGGGCGGGCTCTGAGCGGCTCTGAGCCAATAGAGTCTGATTGCAGACCACGTGGAAACCCAGGAGGCAGATTCTGGGTGCAACGTCATGCAGACAGGCCAATATGAGTGGTTGGAGTTGGCACTCCCAGACTGTGACAGAGAGACGGCCATATCCAATCACCTGCTATAGAATTTGAAAAAATGGCCCGCCCCTTACATCGGTTCTGCCGGAGCGAGCCCAGATGGTAAGCAATGCAACGCAATGCTGTCACCATCTGGCGAAAGTCAGGTTAAAGGCATAAGGCATAAGACCTGGATCATAATAGGGCCCTCTGAGTGTGCAGTTAACATAGGTGCAATACTCCCAGCCGTCTGCACTGTTTGTAGCGGGGGCGCTAGTGAGATAAATTAGAGTAAATTGCCTGGATTTCGCACAGTGATGAAGAGAGAATAAAGTTACGGTTTGTCAGCTGTCAGAGGGGAGAGGAGTGGAGGAGAATACATTGTATCTTGTCTTCATTTTACAAGGTGCTTTCTGTTAGACAACTGCCCCCTATTGGTAGAAATCCAGCACCACCGTGGTACCTTTAGCTCTAGTCCAGAGGCGTCAATTGGGTATGGCAAGGTATGGCAGCTAGCCATACCTTGGCTACAGGGGGGAAATAATAAAATGTACTTTTCCATCGTGACTGTTGCTAAGGTATGGCCTCGCACGCGTGCAAGACACCAGTCATGTTGCCATACCTTAGCTTTTTCTGAACTGACACTACTGCTGCTCTAGTCTAGTGTGAGCTGTGAGAGGTTTGGACAAACTCCGGGAGGGGGACTGTCAGATATTTTTCCATATGGTAATGCTCGTGAAGGTTACAAAAATGGAACAGTGAGAAAATAAGGGTTGGGAGTGCAAATCTGTCCTTGGGAAATGATTAATTGCACGGCTGTGCAGACTCAAAAAAGCAAAAGCACGAGGAGATGAAAAGTCACAGCCAGATATGCGTCTATATCTATTATGACTTTTTATTCCGGGAAACAGCGGTTAACGGTGATTAACAATATTTATACACACCGACGTAAAAATGTAGATCAGCGAGAGAAAGGTTAACCGACAAGACAAACCGCCCAGTTCATTCGTTGTGCAAGTTTTTACACAGTGATGAAGAGAGAATAAAGTTACGGTTTGTCAGCTGTCAGAGGGGAGAGGAGTGGAGGAGAATACATTGTATCTTGTCTTCATTTTACAAGGTGAAGTTAATTTGAGCAACACTGCACTGTTTGTGTTTAATGGACATACATACTGTAGTAACTGTACACATGCAGTTACCCAAACCAAGCTTGCACACCCACATTAATAATTATGAGAATAAAAGTAGGCTATGTAATCATTATTACAATTATAATCATTCATTATAGGCTCCACTAAATGGTCAGTCCATGAATGTAGGCCTATTTGCTAATGGAAAGGGGGGAAAACAGCTTGCTTACAATTCACTTTTGCTACCTCTTATATTAGATTTTATTCTCTGTATCACAATGCTTGTAAACCAGACAAGCAGTCAGTGGGGTTAGAGTTAAGGTTAGGTTTAGGTGTTACCTACATTTTGGAATAATGGAAGTCAATCTTCTGAAAGGCAATGTTTCTGAATGGAGATGTGTAACCGGCAAAGAGAAAGACAGTCTTATTAAAAAACAAGAGCTCATAAGCTGATGAATAAAGTACTAATAAAGGAAACACAGAATCATGAAAATAGTGGAGGAAATGGGGAGAGGAGGAGGGGGGAGACTAGAGCAGTGTTGATCATTCTACCATTCTCCTTCAGTTGACTCAGGACCGTTGTAAAGGAAAGGCCACCTCTGGGGAAGGAGGAAGGGTTGCTTTCTGTTAGACAACTGCCCCCTATTGGTAGAAATCCAGCACCACCGTGGTACCTTTAGCTCTAGTCCAGAGGCGTCAATTGGGTATGGCAAGGTATGGCAGCTAGCCATACCTTGGCTACAGGGGGGAAATAATAAAATGTACTTTTCCATCGTGACTGTTGCTAAGGTATGGCCTCGCACGCGTGCAAGACACCAGTCATGTTGCCATACCTTAGCTTTTTCTGAACTGACACTACTGCTGCTCTAGTCTAGTGTGAGCTGTGAGGGGTTTGGACAAACTCCGGGAGGGGGACTGTCAGATATTTTTCCATATGGTAATGCTCGTGAAGGTTACAAAAATGGAACAGTGAGAAAATAAGGGTTGGGAGTGCAAATCTGTCCTTGGGAAATGATTAATTGCGCGGCTGTGCAGACTCAAAAAAGCAAAAGCACGAGGAGATGAAAAGTCACTGCCAGATATGCGTCTATATCTATTATGACCTTTTATTCCGGGAAACAGCGGTTAACGGTGATTAACAATATTTATACACACCGACGTAAAAATGTAGATCAGCGAGAGAAAGGTTAACCGACAAGACAAACCGCCCAGTTCATTCGTTGTGCAAGTTTTTATTGCGTGAGGATCGAGGTAACGGTTCCTCGCTGCTGGACTGTCAGAACAGACTGTGAGAATAATGTTCACTTGGCATTGCCCTTCCCTAAGTGTATGCCAACTGGACTGTTACTTTGCGATGGTCACTTACTTGGTCAAGACCTGTACATTTGAAACACTTAGAAGAGTAATTGATGTAGAGACTACTGTCTATTAGTCTTTTTAGCATTGAATACTGCAATGTGCCATATTCCCTTTCTTGAGTCTTTTCCAAATGGACTGTCTCATTGGGGTGACCACTCGTGCACTTGGGCATGACAACTGGACTGTCAAGTTGGGTTTGCCACTTGTCTACTCGGGCAAGACCTGTACATTTGAGACACTTAGAAGAATAATTGATGTGGACAGTCCTGCCTATTAGTCTTTTTAGCATTGACTACTGCAATGTACCATGTTTCCTTTCTTCAGTCTTTGTGTCATTGGGGTGACCACTCGTGCACTTGGGCACAACTGGACTGTCAAGATGGGTTTGACACTTGTCTACTCAGGCAAGACCTGTAATGATACAGACTTACCCAGCAGCTTGGGGATCTTCTCCTTGCAACCCTGCAAGCAACGCTGGAGGTCGATCCTCAGCCGAGTGCAGCTTAAGCTTTTTATTGGTTTTCACTGTGTGACTGCGCACCGTTTTTCCCTTGCTGTTGGATTTGATCAGGCTGTCCAGGTAGCCGATCAAGCTGTTTATGGCTTTCACAGAGAGGCGGCTGTGTTTGGGTTGACACTGCCGCATGTGTTTAAAAAAACTAGACCAGGTCAACCTGGTTGTGCCAGACCCCCTGTCTGTCATCATCATTTATGACATCATGCCTTTTGTAGGCATGTCATCATCATGTCATCATCATATATACCCTTTATATAGAAAACCCGGACAGACCGACATTTGCTTATGTAGGCCTACCCATTTCATGGGTCTGGCAAACACCTGGTATTCAGGAGGTAGTGCTCCAGTGAGTTTGGTGTGTCTTTGAAGGACTCCCTTAAGTGCTCGAAGACCCACCTGTTGAGGAGAGTGAAAATGTTTATTTTTGCATGTCTTCATCAAACATACACACACACACGCACACTGGGGATGGACGATCATATCGGCCATCATATCCGTATCAGCAATATCGGCTATACAATGCATTATCGGTATTGAACCGATATCAAAATAACTGATCGGCTTAACCGATATTTTGTTTTATAATATTCACATTTGAATGAGTGGGACTGAGCTACTAGGGCCAAAGGTGGAGGGGCCCTAGAAACTTTAGCTATTGGAAAAATAGCATACCTACAAGCTCAGTGCGTGCCACCGAGTGGTGCGCTGCGAGCTTGTAGATCTGCTATTTTTGAAAAGTCGGGAAAATGTGTTTTGCTTCTGGGGGTCCCTGGAACTAAATATTTTGAGATATGGGTCCGTGGCCAAATACATATCATTTTGGGGGTCCTTCACATGAAAAGGTTTGAGCAACACTGACATAGAAACATTGTTTTTTTTTTTCAAAAAACCTTAGGATTTGAAATATGCAAATTGAAATAGACACATTTTCACGATTTTTCAAAAATTGCAGATCTACAAGCTCTGTGAGCTTGTATATCTGCTGTTTTTCAATAGTTAAAGTTGTACCATGTAACTTTTTTTATAAAACAAATCTTAAAATTGTCCTAACTCTTAAATCGCTAAAGTTTTAGAACACCCACTTCGTTATTTTCAGCTTCTGAAGCCTTCTCTTTATATGTTTTCTATGATCCTGACCGGGGTCCGGTTTTCGCGCAAAAATTACGTCATCATACACTACCGGCCAATCACAGCGAGGGTTATACACTGCCGGCCAATCACAGCGCATCTTGAAGTGGGGTCGCTAGCTATCACAATAGGGCGGCCATATTTGTAGGCGCCCGTGTGTCTCTATCTATACTCGGGTGAAACACTCCGTTTCTCCGGAATGCCTGAACGCACAGGAACCAGGGACCCCTCTAAAGATAGATCTCGGCAAGGTGGAGGCAGACGCGGGGGTGACGCGGGGGTGTGAGGCCCGGTCCGCGGCGAAAAACGGCCGAAAGACGCGGACGCTACTGACCACTAGTTGAGCAACTTACACAGTATAGCTTTAATGTACAAAATAATTGTGCGGGGGCCCGCAGTGAATCCAGGGCCCAGAATTTGGTGTGACGCCCCTGATGCCATGTGAATATAAGGTCATGTTACAAGCAAATACTCAGTGTTAATTTTGTCGACTAAGACTAAAACTAAAAGACTAACCCTAACCCAAGATTTTGATATTTTGTCAATAAGACTAGACTAGACTAAAACAATTTCAGAAGACTGAATCTCAATTCAAACAAAGAATAAGAATAAGACAACAATGACAAAAAAACATTTCAGGAGACAAAACATTAGGGTTGGGTACCGAAGTCGACACTTTTAATGTAAATTCACCTAAAAATAGGTGAAAAAAAAGAAGCCCTGCCTCATCAAACAATTATGTGGCACAAAACTAGTAAAAACAGGCGATCTACAAGCACACAATTAAAAGAATATATATATTTATGAGGTGCCCTGAGACAAAAAGTTTGGGAACCCCTGCTGTACACACTGTAATACAGAATTATCTGCTAAACATCACTGATTCAGGGTGATCAGTTGCACAAAACTAGTAAAAACAGGCGATCTACAAGCACACAACGCCTTAGATGATAATTACAAAAATAAAAACGGTTTTGGAAATACAAGGTTTCCACCCGACATGACGATATGCTTTAAATATAAGTATAATAGGTATAATATTATGAATATAAAATTGTAGGGGTGCCTCGAATAAAAAATAAATATTTATGAGGTGCCCTGAGACAAAAAAGTTTGGGAACCCCTGTTGTACACACTGTAATACAAAAATAACTGCTGAACATAGTTAACACACTAGTTACCAATGCTTGCAGGCAAATTCAAGTTCCTCATCAAGTTTCCCCGTCCCCTCCCAACGTCCCAGCTAGTGTAGCTGGGGGGGGGGGGGGGGGGGGGGGGGAACTGTTGTGGGCTGGTCGGCCGCAGCTGGGGTGTCCTGCGCCTGGGGGGGGGGGGGGGGGGTGTCTCTGATGGCCCAGGTGAGAACTGGAACAGACATATATGAAGTATTATTAATAAGGGTAATAATAATAATAATAATAAACTTTATTTATTTGTAGAACCTTCATGACATGAAATGCAGCTCAAAGTGCTTCACAGAGAAAAGTACCTCTTGGCTCACCTTCGGGTCTTCGAGGAGATTCTCTAGGAATTCTCCTAGATAGAGAGATGGATAGATACCTTTATTATCCCACCTGGGAGTGATGATAACAGTCAGTGCTACATACATTTCTCAACATTATGCCAAACACAGGTTATATTTCCTTAAATACCTTTGCGACATAGTCGAGGGGGGTGGAGGGGTTGGATATTTGGCTTGAATGCTCCACCTGCGAGATTAAACAAAGACCGTCAGAAAACCAGAGGTCAGATGGACACACGCACGCACGCACACACACAGAGATGATTACAGACCTCTTCAGCAGCTCGCCCCTTGCTGGCCTTGGCCTTCCCCTGCACACCAGTTGAGTGGCGGTGGTGACTCTTGAGCTGGCAAGATTAAACAAAGGCAGTCAGACAATCATACAGACAGATGGACACACACACGCGCACACACACACACACACACACACACACACACACACACACACACACACACACACACACACACACACACACACACACAGACACAGAGATGAATACAGACCTCTACAGCAGCTCGCCCTCCGTTGGTCTTGGCCTGACTCTTCACTTGTCCACCACTGGAGTGGCGGTGGTGACTCTCCAGCTGCCAAGATTAAAGAAAGGCAGTCAGACAACCATACAGTCAGATGGACACACGCACGCGTGCGCGCACATACACACGCACGCACACACACACAAACACACACACACATACACACACAGATGAATACAGACCTCTTCGTGTCGCCTTTTTTCGGCCTCCCCAGCGTGGCGGTGGTGACTCCGCCTGGCAAGATTATACAAAGGCAGTCAGACAACCATACAGTCAGATGGACACACACACACACACACACACACACACACACACACACACACACACACACACACACACACACACACACACACACACACACACACAGACAGATGAATACAGACAGATGAAGACAGACAGACAGACAGACAGACAGACAGACAGACAGACAGACAGACAGACAGACAGTCAATTAGACAGTCAGACAGACAGACAGACAGACAGACAGACAGACATACATACCTGTCTATTTTTTGGGGTGTCTTGCGCAGAGGCACACCGGAAGAGGATCGCCCACTTCTTCTTGTCCTGAGGGTCTGCTTTTATGGCCAGTTCGAAGAGCGTTTTCCATTTTACCTGTCCTTCCTGGGCCTTCCTTAAATCTTCTTCCAAGTCTTCCACATCACCCCGGGTCTTGGACAACCTGCGCCTCAGGCGCACACAGTTATTGCAAGTACCACGGGGGCATGAGGACTGGGGTGATTGCGGGGTAGTACAGGGATTTTCCCTACTGGGAATGTGACCTCCCGTCACATTCCCAACTGAGCCCTCTGCCGTGGGCTCAGCTGGGACCCACTCCTCTTGGTCAAAATTGGTGGCCAAGGCGACCTCAGGCCCAGAGCCCCGCTGCTTTGCTAGTTGCAATTTGACCGCCTGCCAGGTGGCCAAGTGAAGGAGGGCCTGGGCTGCTGGGTCTCCTGGAGCCTCCCACCTGGCGTGTGCCTCCAGATGCCGTTTCAGTTTTTTATTGTTGGTTTGTTTACACCCAGGAATGGGGCAGGGATTGAGGTCAATAAAAATTCGACCCCTGGCCAATTTGGTGAATATCTGTAGTTCAATATGATTTTTCAAATTTTGTGTCCTCCTAAAGTGCATATCTATATCACTTCGATATTTCTGGCAGTCGGGGAAGGGGTCCAGGGGCCTTCCTCTTCTTCTTTGCCTGAAACAACATTTAAAATGGGTTTTAAAGATTTTTTTTTCAATTGTCAACTTTACACTGACCATTTACCAAGTCTATGACAAAATGAACTGTTGAGTTGGGATGCCATTCAAGTTGTTTACAACATTTTGGAAATGTCAAAGGGCGATGCCAAGTAAAGTCAATTTGACAATATAGCATTGCTTCAAATGATCCCTGGCTAATAAGCCAAATATGTCTCAATGGCGAAATTTTTCATAGTATAAACATGAATACGAATCAATAATTAACGCTCTTGTTGCTTTGCCAGGATTAAAATCGACCAAGGTCTTCCATTGGCAAGCATTTAATGGGTTGGTATGTGCACAATGGTACACAATTATGTCCTGGCGACATCCCAGAAAAAAATATTTGAGTCAAAAATAATTTACAAAGATACATTTAAAGATTTGCAAAAACAATCACGATATTTCAAAAATAGCAGATCTACAAGCTTGTGGAGGCTATCGGTTTTAAAGTCCTTTTTTTCACTTTTCAACTTTGCACTGACCATTTACCAAGTCTATGCCAAAATGAACTGTTGAGTTGGGATGCCATTCAAGGTGTTTACAACAATTTGGAATTGACATGTCAAAGGGCGATGCCAAGTAAACAGTCAATTTGACAAAAGAAAAGATTTGCAAAAACAATCACGATTTTTAAAAAATGAGGAAAATCAATATTTCAGTTGTCACCCATATTTGGTTGTGAGCTGTGGTTAGACTTCAACGTGTACTTACCAAGGTTGATACGGATGAACAAATGGTGTTGAACGTTGGCTTGCCAGTGAGGCCCATGGCCTTCCACTGATTCTGGATCAACTCGTTCAGGTTCTTGAAGGGGAGGGTGCCCGACGTGAAGAAGACGTATTCATTTTTTACGTTTTCGGGCAGTCTCTCCTTTAGGTGCTTGAAGAAGCTCCGCACATTCACCATGTAATGATGGTGGGTGGTTGCGACCGTCGCAGATCTCTCCATCAGAGATCTGAGCCACCTGTTGAGGAAAGTGCAAATAGGTGTTTGTTTGTTTATGTATTCATCTTTCGCTCTCTGACACGCACACACACACACACACACACACACACACACACACACACACACACACACACACACACGATTACTCACCTTCTGATGCGGGGCCAGGGGCGGACTGGGACTAAAATTCAGCCCTGGCAACTTGGACCAGACCAGCCCTCAACCAGCACGCGTGCAGACACGGTACCGACCATCGGGCCGAGGCACATATACAGTACACAAGTTCTTACTACCCCCACCTTTAAGGAATAACAACAACAACATAAATTATAACTACAGACAACTACACAACCCATAAACTGCATAAGTTAGCCTACAGTAACCAACAAGGGGAGTTTGTTGCTCTTACAAGAATGATGCTGGCAAAAGGATTCAAGATTCAAGAGGGTTTATTTGTCACTCACTGATACAGGTACAAGCAGTAAAATTATGCAGGCTGGCAACAGGGTCACACACACAGGAAAAAAACGGCCCTGTGAGAAAGACAAAAAACAAACCAAAAGAAAAACATAGACATTATTCAACTGATTATTGGACAATACCCATGTTCATATTCATGTTCTAAAATAAAATGTATAATACAGTAGTTAGCCCAGGAGGGGAATGTATCGCTTACAAGGAGAATGCTGGCTAAAACACATCAGATCAGTATAGGCCTACTGCAGGTCACTCTATAGCCAAAGAGGAGAGTGTATTGCTCATTTGGTAAACATACATGTTTTCTCATTTCCAATAAAGCTTCATAGAATAGAATAGAATAGAATAGAATAGTGTATTGCTCTTACTCTTACAAGAGGATGATTCTGGCTAAAACATTCTGGACTCTGGCAGCAACTTCAGCAAGGTACTGTAGGTCACTGGAAAAGCACACTGAATCCAAAATAAAGCCCTGTGAAAAAAAAAAAAAAAAAACATATACATTATTTAAATAATCACTAAACAACATCCATTCATCTTCATTCTGGAGTCTTGACAAAAATGTATATAATACAGTAGTTAGCCCAGGAGGAGAATGTATTTCCCTTACTGCTGGCAAAACACATCCGATCAGGATACTGCTTGTCACTCAAAATCACACACTGCCACACTGGACCAAACAGAGGGCCCTGTGAAAGACAGACAACAAAACATGTACACAAGTTAAGTGAAGTCCAAACACCAAAATGTCATACTTTACAGAGTTAGGATACTAACTCACTACAGTCTACAATACTCACTGAGTAAAAAATAATAATAAAAAATGCTGCCTGGCCGTTGATGAACTGGTTGCTTTAAACTTTAAACCATCTCCTCAAATAGGCAGCCTGTGTGTGTGTGTGTGTGTGAGAGAGAGAGAGAGAGAGAGAGAGAGAGAGAGAGAGAGAGAAATGAGAAATTACATTACACACTGTACTGCATTATCGAGTCCAATCCAAATAAAGTGTGGCAGAGATATAATTATGGATAGTATAAGAGGCTAGGAGCCATTTCTATTTAAGTATTAAATGTGTCTGTATATAGCTCACTCACACTCTGGTCACAAAGATGCAGTACACTTTAAGTTTGTTTACATGGTGATAGCCAGCTCAACTGGTGATTTTAACTGTTTTGTAAATATTAGTTGCTGTAATCTATATGGGAACACCACCCAAAGAACATACAGTACTTTGACAATTTTTATACACACTGAATCCAGAAATACTGCCACCAAGGCACTTGACTGCCTGTCAAGAGGACAAGGAGGGGAACAACTCCTCAAACAAATGAAGTCCTGTGAGACAATGAGAGAGAAAGAGAGAAGAGAGAGAGAGAGAGAGAGAGAGAGAGAGAGAGAGAGAGAGAGAGAGAGAGAGAGAGAGAGAGCATGAGTTAGTGGGTGGCATCACATTATTTTCAATCAGAAATAGTTGTATGAATACTACTACTACTACTACTACTAGTACTACTAATAATCATCATCATCATTATCATCATCAATTATTACTTTACTACTAGTACTAGCACAAAAGAAAATTACTTACCCAATTAAATGAGCATTTTTGTCAACAGTGCACTCTTCTCTGCAACCCTGTCAATCACAGTGTTTGTATCCAGTTTCACAAGGACGTCCTTCTCAACAGCCATCAACATGAACGCCTCCAAGTTGTCCTGAGAGAGGGAGCTCCTGAGTCTGCTTTTAATGAACTTCAGGGTGGAAAATGACCGTTCACAGGCCACCTGGGTGATGGACAGAGTGAGGAGAAACTATGCAAGACCAATTATGTGGTATGAATCAGAAAGGCAGTTTAGCTTCTTGAGTAGCTGGTAGCAGCACAGTGGACAGTCTTGGCAGGAAGTATATTGCACGTTGACTATTTCCATCTCTTCCTCGTCTTCTGCATCAGGTCCATGATCCTCCACTGTCCTGTTCATGTATTCATCCAGTGGAGAAGCTTTCAGTCTGTCCCAATTTTCAGCTAAAGATTTCAGCTCAGGCTGTAAATTCTCCACTGTTGCCCTGACATCAAGCTTCATCAAACATTTGCTGATCTCTTGGAGGGCAGACTGAGGAAGACCATTCTCGTTTAATGAAGCAAACTGTCTGGGGTCCAGAATGGAGAAGTCAGCATACAGGGTATTATGTGACTGAAATCGTCTATGGATGCTCTGAACTACAGTGTCCATCACTGCGTTATGCACTTTGACTTCATATTCACGGTCTGCTTCTGACAGTGCTTCATCCTGTGCCATCTCTCCAGCCAAGACTTTTTTCTTTCTTAGCCTTTTCTCTGGCAGTGCGGCCTCCACTTCCAATTCTGTTTCATTGTCCTGTTTCTCCAATGTGTCATTTCCCCATTTCACAAATTTGTCTGCAGCTGCCTTGACTGTCTTGTAGTCTCGTGAGATCTCTTTTAACTTGACCTGTGTTGACTGAACCATTCTGTAGGCCTGGAGGATGTCCATCCCCTTTGTTTGGAGATATTTAGACAGCACTGTTGTTTCCTCAAATATCCGCAGGAATAACTGTGCTGTCAAAATGGTCTCAAATCTGAGCAGGGCCGCTATGTATGCCCTTGCCTTGAGCCGGGCTGGGGTCGTCAAGGTCACCTGTTCTATTATGGCTGACAATGTGAACAGCACATCAACAAAGAGAGCACTTTCAGGTTTGGCAAATGAACCAAAAACCTTCTTCAGGGCCTCATGCTTTGACCACCACCGTGTCTCTCCAATGGGAGAAAGCCGTCTGTGTCGTTTATCCTGGCTTTCCTTCTCCCACACACCCATTCTTTTGTAGGACTCCCTGATGAACACAGCAATGTCATTCAGGAGAGAAAACAGTGAGCCAGTTTCAATGGCTGCCTCGGTTGTGTCAGAGAGCACCAGATTGAGGACATGTGCATAGCACCACACATGTAGTGTATTTGGGGACTTTGAGGACAACAGGGTAGAGAAGCCTTTATATTGCCCTTTCATATTGGATGCTCCATCACTTCCGATGCATTTGGTCATGTCCAGTTTCAATCTGTCGATGACCTCTGTCACCTTGTCGACAAAGTACTGCCCAGTGGACTGATTGCATTTGACCACTGCAACAAGCCTCTCTTGAATTACATCAGTTACATACCTCAGAATAACTGAGCACTGATCCTGAGCGGTGATATCCTGTGTAGTGTCAATTTGGACCGAGAACATCCCAGCCCCTTGGATGTCAGTGGAAATGGATTCTTGAATGAGTTGTTTAACTGTATCTATGACATAATTGACTGTTGTTTTTGATATTAGTGTGACAAGGGAACCTCTGCCTTTTGCCCCAGGATCATAATGTTGCTTGCTCTTCTCAATGCAATCTGTAAGATGCTCTTTAAGGATCACATCGTACTTTTCCAGGAGCATAACCAGAGTTAAGAAGTTGCCATGGTCTAGAGTGGCGTCTTGTAGAGTGTAGGCTGCCTCGTCCTTTGACCCCCTGTAGGCTAGCCCCCTCAAGCCTATTACCTCAAGCCATGCAAACAAAGCAAAAGGCTTTATCACCTTCCTCATCGTAGGTTAACCACTTTCTGTTGGTGCCATCTTGGTACAAGAAAGCTCTCTGCACCCCTGGGTTTTTTGCCTTTTGTTGAGGGTGATAGTTAAAAAACAGCTGAATGGTGTTTGGGTTGGGTCGGGTGAAATAATTGATAGCTGGGCCTGGCTCTGGGTCTGGGCTGCTTGGAATGATGTGAGTTGTGGATTCTGGGGATATCATCTCCACTTGAGATGATGTACTGGGTCTATCACAAACCTAGACATGTGATTAATGAGAAGTAGAGGACTGTTATGAATGGGTGAAGTATGGACATGATGATTACATGCAAAAATGTGTCTGCACTGTGCATGCAATCAGAACTTTGGCTAGTTAGAATGGAAAACAAGCATATTGATCTGAGAGTTGGACACACACTTGGGTTATATTATATTTTAGAGTGTTGTATTTAATTGCTTAATGTGCAGCATACTGTATAGGTTATATAGAGCATGACATAAAAGTAAATGATTGTGCAGTGTTTTAATAGTAATTGTATTACCTATGATAATGCTGAAACTGAAGACCAATAAACACAAATACACCATGATTGAAACAATATGTGTACTGACAGTGCCAGTGACACTGTCATTTATTTTTGTGTATTGTCTTTTAAGGTCACACACATAAAGTAGCAGATCTACAAGTTCACCTGTTTATTTTTATTTTCCTTCTATTATTATTTTTTTAATTTTGTAATTGATGTTATTCTATGCAAAGAAAGTACTGTGCTCTATCCGTCTGTCTTTCAATGTTATATGAGATACATAAAGTGGTTACTGTGTAAATAAGCCGAAAAGCTCCTTTTAGTTGACCTTATCAGTGATTTATACTGTCATACAGGTACAGTTTCATGACAGTACAGTTCACTGGTACAAGGTTAACTAAAAGGAGATACAAGTAAGCCTTTCTGCTTATTTACACTGGAACAATGTGGAACACATGTGAGTTGTGATCTGTGAGACATAAAATGGGGCTTAATGACTCAGGATGAATATGATTGTTTTCCAGGCAATACATTACATAACTGCATAGGTGCAACACATTACACACACCACCACAGTCACATAGTCAGACCACACCATGCACATGCAGTTGCAAACTTGCAGACAGTTTCTAGTTAATAATTATGTATTATTTATTCATGATTGAGTCAACTGAACTGTGTTCATAGATAGAGCTAAACAACTGTTTCTGAACCATTTTGTTGATCTTGATACTAACCGTTTTTAGCGTTTTACTTTTTGTTTTACCATGTCATCATGACATGAGTAGCAGGAGCATATGTATGTATTTATTTATTTCCACACCACACCATGCGTTTTGCTTTTTTTTTTTCAAACCATGCTTGTTTGCTGGGGGGCACACTAAGCCCCACCATGCTTACCACATCACCACTTGCTCCTTCACGTAATGGTGGTGGCAAGCCTTCCTCATCAACAAGTATAATTCCCTCCTCCTCCTCCTCCTCCTCCTGCACTGTTACAACGTCCTCGGTACTAGCAGCCTCCGCTGGCGCTGCTTCACTCTCTGAGTCTGACTCGCACTGAGTCGGCAAACTGTAACTCGACACCACAGGCTGTTGTTGGAATGCAGCAGCATCACTGCTGCTACTGGTGCTCGGCCCAGCAGCAGGTTGCTTCGGCCCTCCTGCGGCAGAAAACATCGCCGTGATCTTTTTACTTGTAGCAGCATCTGCTGCCAAAGCTTTTCTTTTCTTCTCCCTCACCTTCTCCTGACGACCTTTAATTTTACGTTTTTTGGTCTCCTTACTCTCCTCCATTTTCTCTGTTTGTTTTCGTTGAATTTGTACGTTGTTTTGTTTGTTTGTTTCTCTCTCTCTCTACACACTCCTCTCTCCTCCACTCTCCTCTCCACTGTAAGACGGGCCGGGGGAGGAGGGATTGTAGCAACATGTGGGTGGCCACTGTAGCCTGTGATAGGGCCGCTGGCGCTGCTGGGCCGGGCTGGCCCAGGTATTGAGTTGACAGACAAGCTGGTGGGCCAATCATGTGACGTCCCTCTGCTACCGTAATGGTGAGTGTGGCCGCGCACACAAAAACGCGGCCTCTCAGCTACCGTAATTATTATAATTTATTTTATTTATTTATTTATTTTTTACGTGATGACCACCGCCCCCCCCCACCCCCCCCCCCCCCCCCCCCCCCCCGGCGGCCCAGCGGGCATCTGCCCGGTACGCCAGACGGCCAGCCCGCCGCTGTGCGGGGCTTGTTATCGATGAACTCCCAGCTAGGGATTCGGGAGCAGCCGTGGGCCATATATTATTGCAAAGCTTGGATTCATCCAGGCCCACCATTGTCAACTTCCACTCCTCCAGGTATTCCTCTGTAATAACAAAAAAAAATCAATAGGGTTTGAGCAAGGAGCAGCATTCTCAGTTATGTTACGACATGTCATCCTACTTGCAAATACTTACCCATGCAAGGAGGGAATCCCTCATGACATTTCCTCTACCCTTGCCAACGTTCCACGATTAGTATCGTGGCGGGGTAGGAGATCTGGGTGAGGCATGTTTAGAGTGTGGCTTGGCCCCAAGTAAATGTGCTTTCAGCCTGGTCCGGGCTGTTCATGGTCTTCACGACCACGCTAGGAGAGACGCACATCATTTGCATGGACGCACAGCTGTTCCACTGGTCGGTCTGTGGGTCGTAGACCGTCACATGCGGTGACGCGCCGCAATCCACTCCAAATTCACCACCTGTAGATAAAAAGGAATTAACAGGATGGCAACTGTTCCCAAACCACAGTGAAGTTGAAGTGAGTCTATTATGGAACGAAGAGCCATTGAGAACAGTTATGATACCTATGACGTAGATCCGTCCTCTGAGCGCACAGGCAGCTGAATAAGGAATGCGATAACACGGACGAGCAGTTTCTGTCCATGCAGATGTTTGAGGGTTGTACTTGAACATCAGGACACTTTTCCCTGGGCATCTGGCCAGCTTTCTCATGTACGTATATTCCTTTGGGTCACTGATATGACCTGTGATAGAGCCATCCCCCATAACAGCGACACCAAGGGACCAAGAGGACACCGACGTGAAGAAGACGTATTCATTTTTTACGTTTTCGGGCAGTCTCTCCTTTATGGCTAGCCACTCTTCAGCCGAACTCCTCCTTCGTCATATACAGCTCGGCAGGGCCGTAGGTCTGAGACGTCTTGTGTTCGATGACCTTTTAAGATAGAGACAGGTGGAGAAAGGGGTAGAG